>NC_036848.1:1236332-1261492 GCF_002910315.2 Salvelinus sp. IW2-2015
CTAATGGACCTTTAGTTTCCATAACGTAATGGACCTTTTCCATAACATAATGGACCTTTTGTGTCCATAACATAATGGAGTTGTTCCATAACATAATGGACCTTTGTTCCATAACATAATGGACTTGTTCATAACGTAATGGACCTAATTCCATAACGTAATGGACCTTTGTTCCATAACATAATGGACCGTTGTTCCATAACGTTTAATGGACCTTTGTTCATAACGTAATGGACTATATTCCATAACGTAATGGACCTTTGTTCCATAACATAATGGACCGTTGTTCCATAACGAATGGACCGTTGTTCAAACTAATGGACCTTTGTTCCATAACGTAATGGACCTTGTTCCTAACATATGGACCTGTTCCATAACATAATGGACCGTTGTTTCCATAACGTAATGGACCTTGTTCCATAACGTAATGGACCTTTTCCATAACGTAATGGACCTATATCCATAACGTAATGGACCTATATTCCATAACGTAATGGACCTATATTCCATAACGTAATGGACCTATATTCCATAACGTAATGGACCTATATTCCATAACGTAATGAACCTATGTTCCATAACGTAATGGACCTATATTCCATAACGTATGGCCTATATTCCATACGTAATGGACCTATGTTCATAACGTAATGGACCTATATTCCATGGCCTATTCCATTGTGTTTGTTTGCACTTATTCATTTACTTAGTATTTATTTGTCAATAATCTTGTCTTCACTGTGTTCTTCTGTCTGTACACCTGTCTCCTGTTTTAAGAGCAATAAAGTGTTTGAAGTTATAATCTTCAGTTTAGAAATGTCACATTTACATTTGGTGTAGATTGAAATGTGTGTTTGATACATTTATTTGGGCCCCATCTGACATTCACTTCCAAATTAATATGAAATAGATTTACTTGGATTTCCTTCTCCTTACCGAGCATTGGGCAGAAGTAGCCTATCCTTCTACTCCATGTTGTCCTTCTCCGAACTTCTGGCCTAGATTACTGTGGCCTCTATTGTCGGGCTGCATTCAGAGAAAATGTTGCTCAGCCACTAAGCATATCACTCCAAAAGCTTGAAGGCTATTTTATGTCAACCCAAACTCCACTCGTTGCCAACACATACTGCAGAGAACATGGCATAATATTAGCAATTGTACACATAGCCATACTCATATTTAGCCATACTCAGGATATTTGGCCATACTCAGGAATTTAGCTATACTAGGATGGCCATACTCAGGATATTTGGCCATACTCAGGATATTTGGCCATACTCAGGATATTTGGCCATACTCTGGATATTTAGCCATACTCCAGGATATTTGGCCATACTCAGGATATTTAGCTATACTCAGGATATTTAGCTATATCAGGATATTTGGCCATACTCAGGATATTTGGCCATACTCAGGATATTTAGCGGCATATAACTCAGGATATTTGCCATACTCAGGATATTTGGATATCAGGATATTTAGCTATACTCAGGATATTTGGCCATACTCAGGATATTTGGCCATACTCCAGGATATTTGGCCATACTCAGGATATTTGGCCATACTCTGGATATTTAGCCATACTCAGGATATTTGGCCATACTCAGGATATTTAGCTATACTCAGGATATTTAGCTATACTCAGGATATTTGGCCATACTCAGGATATTTGGCCATACTCAGGTATATTTAGCCATACTCAGGATTTTAGCTATACTCAGGATATTTGGCCATACTCAGGATATTAGCTATACTCAGATATTTGGCCATACTCAGGATATTTAGCTATACTCAGGATATTTGGCCTACTCAGGATATTTAGCTATACTCAGGATATTTGGCCATCCTCAGGATATTTGGCCCCTACTCAGGATATTTGGCCATACTCAGGATATTTGGCCATATCAGGATATTTAGCTATACTCAGGATATTTAGCCATACTCAGGATATTTAGCTATACTCAGGATATTTGGCATACTAGGATATTTAGCCATACTCGGAGATATTTAGCTATACTCAGGATATTTAGCTACCATACTCAGGATATTTGGCCATACTCAGGATATTTGGCCATACTCAGATATTTAGCTATACTGTATTGGCCATACTCAGATATTTGGCATACTCAGGATATTTAGCCATACTCAGGATATTTAGCTATACTCAGGATATTTAGCTATACTCAGGATATTTGGCCATACTCAGGATGTTTAGCTATACTACGGATATTTGCCATACTCAGGATATTTGGCCATACTCAGGATATTTAGCCATACTCAGTATTTAGCTATACTCAGGATATTTGGCCATACTCAGGATATTTGGCATACTCAGGATATTTGGCCATACTACGGATATTTGGCCATACTCAGGATATTTAGCCATACTCAGGATATTTAGCTATACTCAGGATATTTAGCCATACTCAGGATATTTGGCCATACTCAGGATATTTTCGCCACACTCGCCACACTCAACTAACCTTTACTTGGCCATACTTTCTTCATTCTTGTCTATAAACATTTGTGTGCAATTGCAGGCGGTACTCCAAAACACCTGAGAATTATCCGAAAATATTAAATCCTCCGTTCCAGCCATTATTATGAGCCGTCCTCCCCTCTCAGCAGCCTCCACTGCTGTACACTGTTTTAAACGTCTTCATCACAGTTGCAGCCAACAGTATTTTTCAGTGTAAAAGCACCTTTCTGGCGGCCTTCTTCATTACACACAGGTGTTCGTAGTATGCTTGAAAGCTGATTAGCACATGTGATCCTCTGTCTTCCGCAAACAGTTCTCTGTAAAATGGAGATATGGCGTTTGGGAACTCTAACCCTATCAAGGTGTATCAGTTGAACCTTTTGAAAATGATTTCTCGCTGACATGAAAGATAAGGTGCTTATGCTTTCAAAACCGACGGTAAGCGATGCTTGTTCATTTCTTAAAAGTCTAAACCGGGAGGGGGGGGTTCAGAGTGACTTATGGATTTTTCCCCCAGAAGAACATACCATGGATCATTTAGCTATTTGATTTTGAATTTTAGGATGCATTTAGGTATCCCAAAAATATATAAACAATATTTGATAAATATTGAATTTGGCCTTTTGAAACGCATTGAATAACACATTCATAAATGGCAAAAAAATATCATAAGGATGAAGTTTTGAAGTGTCTGACCTATTCTGGGAGTTATAAGAAAGCTCAAATATTTCTAATAATATCTAAATAATCTAAATAATATCTAATTTATTTTAACATATTTAACCCCTTATTTTTGTTGCACAAACTACCTCCATTCTTCCATTTATTTGTATGTGTTACCCTCAGACCAGTCCTGTGAGACTTGTAGGGAGAACACCATCATGTTCGTGAAGCGTCTCCCTTTTCTACAGTGGGGTCATATTAGTTGAAGCCCAAATGTTTCGGACACTACAGACAAAAGTTGGCCCATCAGCTTTACCAACTTCAAGCGTCCTGTGGGGATTGTGTGGGTCGTAGAGCAAAATGGAGAACACCTTTGTGTTTGTGAGAGTCTCCCCTTTCTATGAGTGGTCATGATACAGATGTTTTTGTGAGAAGAGACGCTTCGGGATGTCTCCTGGTCTGACAAACAAAGCTGTAGCTCTGCACTTTCCCTGCAGATGCGAAATGGTGACAAAGGCGGATGTGTTGGATTGAGACACGCCATGAAAAACAAAATATATATATCTCTAGTTTAAACTGACAGATCTTTATGGGATTTTTGTATTATGTTACTTAGATTGACGCACGGCTCTTAATAAACTCCCCCTACAGAAGACATCTTCGTCCAATGACTCTTACAGTATGTTTCGACAAGAAGCGGCGTCTTCGCTTGACAACTTTTGCTCCAAAAGAGTGGCCGCTTCATGGGTGTGGGCGTGAACCTATAGAGTAAGTAATAACGTTTTCAAAATGTAAAAACATGATGTAGTATTAGTTAGCTAGCTAGCAGGCCACTGTTGTGTTGGCAGCTTGTTAGCCAGCTAGCTAGTCAACTTTACATACTATAGGAAGATTGTGGGATGACATTCTGGAAATATTCTCCAGTTCTAGTCCCTAGAGAGGAAACTATGCAGACAGACAGAGAGATAATAGTCAGGGCTGTCTAATTGTAATAAGATTAAGCCTGTTTCTTTGTGATGTCTGCTCAGATATGGAGAACTGCAAAAGCCTGTCTGTGTAAAAGTTTAACTTTAGTACGTCCTCGCCCCGACACCGGGCGCGAACCAGGGACCCTCTGCACACATTCAAAACAGTCACCCACGAAGCATCGTTACCCATCCTCTACAAAAGCCGCGGCCCTTGCAGAGCAAGGGGAACCACTACTTCAAGGTCTCAGAGCAAGTGACGTAACCGATTGAAAGGCTATTAGCGCGCACCACCGCTAACTAGCTAGGCATTTCACATCTCGTTACACCTGCAGATGAAGAGGTCCCAGTGAATGCCCAAAGAGACTGTCTGCAGATGAAGAGGTCCCAGTGAAGGCCCCAAGAGCTGTCTGCAGATGAAGAGGTCCCAGTGAAGGCCCAAGAGCCTGTCTGCAGATGGAAGAGGTCCCAAGTGAAGGCCAAGAGACTGTCTGCAGATGAAGAGGTCCCAGTGAAGGCCCCAAGAGACTGTGTGCAGTATGAAGAGGTCCCAGTGAAGGCCCCAAGAGCCTGTCTGCAGATGAAGAGGTCCAGTGAAGGCCATACTCAGGATATTTAGCCATACTCAGGATTTTTAGCCCTACTCAGGATATTTAGCCCTACTCAGGATATTTAGCCCTACTCAGGATATTTAGCCCTACTCAGGATATTTAGCCCTACTCAGGATATTTAGCCCTACTCCGGATATTTAGCCCTACTCAGGATATTTAGCCCTACTCAGGATATTTAGCCCTACTCAGGATATTGGCCATAACTCAGATATTTGGCCATACTCAGATGCATATTTAAGCCATACTCAGGATATTTAGCTATACTCAGGATATTTGGCCATACTCAGGATATTTAGCCTATACTCCAGGATATTTGGCCTACTCAGGATATTTAGCTATACTCAGGATATTTGGCCATACTCAGGATATTTAGCTATACTCAGGATATTTGGCCCATACTAGGATATTTGGCCCTACTCAGGATATTTGGCCATCCTCAGGATATTTGGCCATACTCAAGGATATTTTAGCTATACCAGGATATTTAGCCATACTCAGGATATTTAGCTATACTCAGGATATTTGGCCATACTCAGGATATTTAGCCATACTCAGGATATTTAGCTATACTTCAGGATATTTAGCTATACTCAGGATATTTGGCCATACTCAGGATATTTGGCCATACTCAGGAATATTTAGCTATACTCAGGATATTTGGCCATACTCAGGATATTTGGCCATACTCAGGATATTTAGCCATACTCAGGATATTTAGCTATACTCAGGATATTTAGCTATACTCAGGATATTTGGCCATACTCAGGATGTTTAGCTATACTCGGATATTTGGCCATACTCAGGATATTTGGCCATACTCAGGATATTTAGCCATACTCAGGATATTTAGCTATACTCAGGATATTTGGCCATACTCAGGATATTTGGCCATACTCAGGATATTTGGCCATACTCAGGATATTTGGCCATACTCAGGATATTTAGCCATACTCAGGAATATTTAGCTATACTCAGGATATTTGGCCATACTCAGGATATTTCGCCACACTCACCACACTCAACTAACCTTTACTTGGCCATACTTTCTTCATTCTTGTCTATAAACATTTGTGTGCAATTGCAGGCGGTACTCCAAAACACCTGAGAATATTCCGAAAATATTAAATCCTCCGTTCCAGCCATTATTATGAGCCGTCCTCCCCTCAGCAGCCTCCACTGCTGTACACTGTTTTAAACGTCTTCATCACAGTTGCAGCCAACAGTATTTTTCAGTGTAACAGCACCTTTCTGGCGGCCTTCTTCCATTACACACAGGTGTTCGTAGTATGCTTGAAAGCTGATTAGCACATGTGATCCCTCTGTCTTCCGCAAACAGTCTCTGTAAAATGGAGATATGGCCGTTTGGGAACTCTAACCCTATCAAGGTGTATCAGTTGAACCTTYTGAAAATGATTTCTCGCTGACATGAAAGATAAGGTGCTTATGCTTCCAAAACCGTACGGTAAGCGATGCTTGTTCATTTCTTAAAAGTCTAAACCGGGAGGGGGGGGTTCAGAGCTGACTTATGGATTTTTTCCCCCAGAAGAACATACCATGGATCATTTAGCTATTTGATTTTGAATTTTAGGATGCATTTAGGTATCCCCCCCAAAAAATATATGAAAACAAATATTTGATAAAATATTGAATTTGGCCTTTTGAAACGCATTGAATAACACATTCATAAATGGCAAAAAAAKATCATAAGGAATGAAGTTTTGAAGTGTCTGACCTAATTCTGGGAGTTATAAGAAAGCTCAAATATTATCTAAATAATATCTAAATATAATCTAAATAATATCTAATTTATTTTAACATATTTAACCCCTTATWTTTGTTGSCACAAAACTACCTCCATTCTTCCATTTATTTGTATGTGTTACCYTCAGACCAGTCCTGTGAGACTTGTAGGGAGAACACCATCATGTTCGTGAGCGTCTCCCCTTTCTACAGTGGGGTCATATTAGTTTGAAGCCCAAATGTTTCGGACACTACAGACAAAAGTTGGCACATCAGCTTTACCAACTTCAGACGCGTCCTGTGGGGATTGTGTGGGTCGTAGAGCAAAATRGAGAACACCTTTGTGTTTGTGAGAGTCTCCCCTTTCTATAGAGTGGTCATGATACAGATGTTTTTGTGAGAAGACCGACTTTCGGGATGTCTCCTGGTCTGACAAACAAAGCTGTAGCTCTGCCACTTTCCATCGCAGATGCGAAATGGTGACAAAGGCGGATGTGTTGGATTGAGACACAGCCCATGAAAAACAAAAATATATATATCTCTAGTTTAAACTGACAGATCTTTATGGGGATTTTTGTATTATGTTACTTAGATTGACGCACGGCTCTTAATAAAACTCCCCCTACAGAAGACATCKTCGTCCAATGACTCTTACAGTATGTTTCGACAAGAAGCGGCGTCTTCGCTTGACAACTTTTTGCTCCAAAAGARTGGCCGCTTCRTGGGTGTGGGCGTGAACCTATAGAGTAAGTAAATACGTTTTCAAAATGTAAAAACATGATGTARTATTAGTTAGCTAGCTAGCAGGCCACTGTGTGTTGGCAGCTTGTTAGCCAGCTAGCTAGTCAACTTTACATACTATAGGACAGRTTGTGGGATGACATTCTGGAAATATTCTCCAGTTCTAGTCCCTAGAGAGGAAAACTATGCAGACAGACAGAGAGATAATAGTCAGGGCTGTCTAATTGTAATAAGATTAAGCCTGTTTCTTTGTGATGTCTGTCCTCAGATATGGAGAACTGCAAAAGCCTGTCTGTGTAACAGTTTAACTTTAGTACGTCCCCTCGYCCCGACCCGGGCGCGAACCAGGGACCCTCTGCACACATCAACAACAGTCACCCACGAAGCATCGTTACCCATCGCTCTACAAAAGCCGCGGCCCTTGCAGAGCAAGGGGAACCACTACTTCAAGGTCTCAGAGCAAGTGACGTAACCGATTGAAAGGCTATTAGCGCGCACCACCGCTAACTAGCTAGSCATTTCACATCCGTTACACCTGCAGATGAAGAGGTCCCAGTGAATGCCCCAAGAGACTGTCTGCAGATGAAGAGGTCCCAGTGAAGGCCCCAAGAAGCCTGTTCTGCAGATGAAGAGGTCCCAGTGAAGGCCCCAAGAGCCTGTCTGCAGATGAAGAGGTCCCAGTGAAGGCCCCAAGAGCTGTCTGCAGATGAAGAGGTCCCAGTGAAGGCCCCAAGAGACTGTGGTGCAGATGAAGAGGTCCCAGTGAAGGCCCCAAGAGCCTGTCTGCAGATGAAGAGGTCCCAGTGAAGGCCCCAAGAGCCTGTCTGCAGATGAAGAGGTCCCAGTGAAGGCCCCAAGAGATTGCTGACACGTTCTTGTATACCATGGGTTGTATGTGTACTGATGTTATCACATGTTGTACACAACAATACAGTTAAACATCACACATAATGTAGGCTACAAACTTAATACAACTGTAGCAAGCCAATCCTCCKAGAGGTCTGTTGGGTGTGCAGGCTTCTGTTCCAGCCCAGCACTAAGACACCYGATTCAACTTATCAAACCGAATAAGTTGATAATAATGTGTATTATTGCAGGGCTGGAATAGAAGTCTGCTCACCCATTTAGATCAGGGAGTGGAGCAAGGTTGGCCACCTCTGGTCAGGACTTTTTTTTGTTCACCAGAAATGATGCTTTAGTAATAATAGCCTACTTACTAAGATGTCTATCATTTACAAACAAGTTAGATTCTCTCTATATTATGAAATTATATTTTGATTCATTCAATGTTGATTCATTGAAGTGAAGTGTTTAACTTGTTTTAATTYTTAACTTAAACATTATTCAAGATTAACTAATGTCMATGTTCATTCATCACAGATCACAATTCTGCAATAAAAAGGAGTAAAAAWGKGGATMTGTCTCTAATTTGTCTGTTTCTGTGTTGCTTTAACCTTTTGTCCAGTTGTGAGCATTCCAATCGGTTTAATTTGATTGTCATGAAAATGACATACAATCGTTTAGTGCGACTCCAACCGTTGTATTATAGGTACGGCACTGCACATGAAAATAAGCAGCTGACAATGGGTAGGCTAATAAAAAATATAAAATAAAATAAATAATGTGGTGTTGGGAGCGTTGTAATTCTACCTTGTTTATTTGCTGAGAATAATTCTAGAATACAGAGACAAAATCAGAAGGTCAACGGCCTGGAGGAGGAATGCAGAGATGTTGGTGTGGATGGTGGGTAAAGACAGATTTGCACAACAATGTTTGCAAGTCAAAGCCACAATTTCCTTTACCCAAAATACTCATTCATTGCAAGTAGGCCTATGTATTTACAGGAAGTGACCTAGAATCATCAGTGTCATGACACCAGTATAATGAAAGAGCCATAAGCTGCAATATATACTAGAATGATATTGTGATGATACTGTAATCCAATTGGTAGCATATTACATTGGAAATTCATGCTTAGTGTATTATGTACAATGTTATAATGTGTGTTACTGGTGATATCTATCCTTTGGTGGGCAAATTTCACAATTCAATTTAGTCAACACATTCACCAAAGGTGGCTTTGATCACAGTTTTGAGGTTGAGGTTGCTTGATGTTCATAGCTAGCTAGCAGCACAAGCAACCACTGTTGTGCAAATCTCCCTTCACCCACCATCAACACCAACAATCTCTGCAATCCTCCTCCGTGCCATTGACCTTATGATTTTGTATCTGTATTCTAGCAAAGCAGAATTGGAAAACCAGACACAGCCATGATTGGCTTTCCTCCATCTCTTTTGGTTGCGCTTACCCGGAACTAATGACATGCAGAACAATGTTTCATGAAGGGAACATATTCACGCAAACATCTGCTCCTCGCCTGATTGGTTACCGACAGCGGTGTCCACGTGCAATTTGCATTAAGCAGAGCAGAATTTTTTCTATTGCTCAGCTAGCAGGATTCGCGCCGCTCTCCTTCCCACAATCCCCTGCGCATTGCTACTGTTGAAAATTAATGGGGGTGGAACTTCGTCTGGTGAATTCGGAAGTGGTGGAAACCCTACATTATGAGTAATGTAATGGAATTGAGAGTCATGATCAAGGGCTAGCGACACTAGTCGCATTAGCGTGTCACGTTACAATGCATAATATGGAACCTACCAACCTATGCTGGGTAACTGTAAACCTAAATTGTCGTTGTAGTTATAAACTTATCAACAACACATGCATTACCTTCACGCAATAGATAGTCATGTAAGGATATCTCGATTATCCGCAGATAAATCATCATCCTCAGTGCAGGAGCAATATAGTGAGAGAGACTCATTCTGGCCCTCACTCGTTTTTTCAGTGCATAACTATTTTTTTGCAGGCCATCTAATAATTTGTTCTGGTAAAAATGTATTTGAACTCACATTTCACTATCTGACATAATGGTAGGCAACGTTTTAGGCTTTAAATTAGAGATGTACTATTTTATCATGTGTTTTCCCATTTCTAAGCCTTACTGAACAAAGAGCCGTTTGGGAGTCAAATGAACAGCTCATTTATTTGAATGGAGCCAAATGACCTGGCTCACAAAAAGATTCAGAATGYCCATCACTAGTGCCGCGTTCAAGATAACTGGGAACTCTGAAAAATACTAGGTCAAATCATGAGGTCAGTGATCTCCAGGTTGGAAAGTCGGAGCTATCGAGGCCCGGGTTCCCGAGTTGGAGTGCCGAGTTGGATACCCGTTCAAATCGATTTCTCCAAGTCGGAGCTTGTTTTTTTCCGAGTTCATAGTTATTTTAAATGCACTGAAGTCAGAAGTCAGAGATTTCCGAGTTCCCAAATTCCCTGAAATTTTGAATGCGGCATTGTAGACTTAAGCAATAAGGCCCGAGGAGGTTTGTGGTATATGGCCAATATACCATGGCTAAGGGCTGTTCCACGGTACAACGCGGAGTGCCTGGACACAGCTCTTAGCAGTGGTATATTGGCCATATACCAAAAACCCCAGAGGCGCCTTATTGCTATTATAAACTGGTTACCAACGTAATTAGCGCAGTAAAAAAAAAWTGGGCCGTACCCGTGGTATACTGTCTGATATACCATTGCTGTCAGCCAATAAGCATTCATTTTCACGGGATTCACGCATTCAACCAGAGTAGACAATTTCGGCAGAAAATCTGTCCTCTTCCAGCAGGTAGCGTTTTTCGTTGTTCGCCCACCAAGCGAAGAGTTTTTGTATGAGGTCAATGCGTTTTGAATTTGGTCAACAACAAAAATKTATGGCTTATTTGCTATGTGAGGTTTATTCGATCGTAATGCGTAAGTTATGAGTACACTGTTATAAATAGGACACATGACATCCCAGCAACTTTGAGAAAAAACAATTTATATCGGAGTTGTCTCGAGATGGCTATGCATATGCATATTCGTGGCGTCTCTCTCCATTGAAAACACGCGGTTAACGTCAACAACACTCATCGAATATTCAAAATAGGATTAAAACAATGCGATGTATCCACCAATCCAAAGAAATGATAAAAGGGAGCTAGACTGCCCACCGTGCTGCTTTGTGGACAACGACTCGCGCGGAGAGATATGTAGTATCTTGTCAGAATATCTATTATCTTTGATTCAACAAAATCACGTGAAKTGGGCGGTGCGCGCCACCAGGAAGAAGGACCGGCGCACGCGTGAAGAAGGGAATGATGGTGGATAGGTAGGCAACGCATCACGCTTGATGATAGCTATCGATTTMCAACAGTTCACTAGAGCTAATAGGTCGTACATCACTCAAAGGTACTTGCTGTTACTAGCACTGTAGCTAGTTCCCGTAGAACGACACCCTGGAAAATAAAAAAATGCCGAACATTAAGATATTTAGCGGTAGCTCCCATCGGGAGCTGTCTCACAAAATCGCCGATCGTCTTGGGATGGAACTCGGGAAGGTTGTGACCAAGAAATTCAGCAATCAAGAAACATGGTAAGTGTAAACTTTTAATGTATAAAAAGCTAATCTGTTTAAATCCTATGTTACAGAAAGATGAGTGAGAAACGTTACGTGAGCGTGCTGCTTCTGACGCTGCCTCGCAAAGGTGCTTGGAACTTGTAGTTTGTCACGCATCTCTTGAGGTTAATTTTAGCGCTCAGTTTGTTGTCTTTAGGGCGAACTACACTTCCCCATACGTTTCAACAAATGTCTGGATATTGTGAGAGCTGACAACCCATACAGGTTATAACSATGATTGAGTGACACGTTTTGTTAAAAACGCACGTGAAACAATTGTTACTTGTGACATTGATGCAACACGCTGTACACTTCTCATTGTRTGTTGGTCAGTACTTTGCTCATACCATAGTTGTATTGTCACTGATCTTAGCCTACTCAACTCTTCTCTTGTCACTGCACTTCTAAGGCCCCTAACCCTAAACACCTGTAGGCTGTGGTTTCTCTGTCTCATGATTATCCATCATCACTAGTGTCATGCTGTGTTAGCAGAGAGTATTGTTTACCCTGTCCTCGCCTTCACTTTTCCTCTCCCCTGGGCCCTAACAGTGTTGAGATCGGAGAGAGTGTGCGTGGAGAGGATGTCTACATCGTACAGAGCGGCTGTGGGGAGATCAATGATAATCTGATGGAGCTGCTGATTATGATCAATGCGTGTAAGATCGCCTCGGCCTCCCGGGTCACAGCCGTCATCCCCTGCTTCCCCTACGCACGGCAGGACAAGAAGGACAAGGTGGGGGTGAGGGACAGACAYCTAGTTACTTTACTGTTACACCACCAACCATTATACCACATCATCATTTCAATTCAGAAAGTAAACCAAATTCCAATTCCAAATTKTCTTATTTGAAAAGCATTGGCATTTGTGTACTTCCTGAATTTAAATGGAATTGACCCCAACCCTACCATTATACCACATCACTGCCCAGTGACCCGACCACCCATATTGTTGCCACTGACTGCGAGGACAGACTCCAGCAGGCAGCTACAGCAGATGGATGGGACTGGGAGCATGCCTGGGTTTTGTTTAGATTTTATTTCTCACTGTTTAGTTTTTGCCATCTCCACTGATTTAAGTTCAACCTCTGTGTGAACTCTGAACTGAGTGAGCAGTCATTGTGGGATCYGTTTGTTGCAGTCACCTGCCTGCCTCCATTCCTMTGATTTATATCAGTGCATSTTCTTGTCCTCCCAATATAATGTATTGCATGTTCTATGTGTCTGCCAAAAATATACTGTACAAAAAGGGAACAGTATCACTTTTCTGTAGCAGAGTAGTTTGAAGTTGTTTTTCATTGACTTGAAGTTGCTACGTGTGACTGTAGTTTAGAATAGCCTGTCTGCTGCCCCTTGTGGCTTAGGAAGGAAATGTAGTATGGACCGACCTTTAAGATGGAAGACTCAGCTCATATCATGTGATGTGAGCACAGCAAATGAGATGTGTGTGTGTGTGTGTTCGCTTGCAGAGTCGGGCGCCCATCTCAGCCAAGCTGGTGGCTAACATGCTGTCTGTGTCTGGGGCTGATCACATCATCACTATGGACCTCCACGCCTCACAGATCCAGGTCAGGAGTAAGGAGGGCACTGGGGTCTGGCAGAGGAGGTCAGGAGTAAGGAGAACACTGGGTTCTGGCAGTAGAGTCAGGCAGTAAGGAGAAACCTGGTTGCCAGTAGAGGTCAGGAGTAAGGAGAACACTGGGTTCTGGCAGTAAGAGGTCAGGAGTAAGGAGATACACTGGGTGTCTGGCAGTAGAGGTCAGGAGTAAGGAGAACACACTGGTTCTGGCAGTAGACGGCAGGAAGTAGGAGAACATGGGTGTCTGGCAGTAGATGGTCTAGGAGTAAGGTAGGGCACTGGGGTCTGGCCAGTAAAAGAGTAGGAGTAAGGAGGTGGACAACTGGGGTCTGGCAGTAGAGTAAGATTAAGGCAGTAGACACTGGGGTTCTGGCAGTAGAGCTACAGCGAGTAAGGAGAACACTGGGTTCTGCAGTAGAGTCAGGAGTAGAGGAGAACACTGGGTCGGCAGTAGAGGTTTAAGGAGCAGGGAGAAGGCACTGGGTTCTGGCAGTAGAGGTCAGGATAGGAGAGACTGGGTCTGGCAAAGGTCAGGATAAGGAGGGCACTCGGGGTCTGGCAGTAGAGGTCAGGAGCAGGGAGGACACTGGGGTCTGGCAGTAGAGTTTAGAGCAGCAGGGAGGACACTGGGGTCCTGGCAGTAAGAGGTAGGAGAGGAGGACACTGGGGTCTGGCAGTAGAGAGGTTCAACCAGCAGGATATAGAAGACTACACTTGAATCTGTCACGATGTAAATTCTTCTTTTGCGCCCCAATCCAAAGCACTACACATCAGCAAACACACACCACACATGGAGTTCTATAGGGGTTAAGTGACTGCTCAAGGGCACAATGACTAGAGATGGTTTGGGATGTGAAACCGCTAGATGGCACCTCTGACTCCTGTCTGTGTTCCTGGTATCTCCAGGGTTTCTTCGACATCCCGGTGGATAACCTGTATGCTGAGCCTGCTGTACTGAAGTGGATCAAGGAGAACATCGCAGAGTGGAAGACCTGCACTATCGTCTCTCCAGACGCAGGGGGTGCCAAGAGGTGAGACAGGACAGAGTAGTCAGAAAGATTTTGGTCAGGGGGATTTTGGCCGAAATGTGATGCATCAGAGAGGGGGAAAGAGAGAGGAGTATGGGAACCACTGTCCACGCTAGACAACTGCTTTAAGGACTTCAACTTTCTCTCTTTTACCTTCGGTGATTTTCCCCTTGAACCATGTCTTTTTTTAAACTCTGCCTTATCTGTGGTGAAATGGACTTTAGATTCACACGTTTGTGTGTCTAACTGCTCCTTCACACGAGCAAATCTTTAAGCGATAACAATGGACCGACTTGGTGACTGTTGTRCCTCTGTGACTTGGCTTCCTCTTAACASTGTGTGTTGTGTTCTGTGTGACAGAGTGACGTCCATAGCAGACAGACTCAACGTGGACTTTGCTCTGATTCACAAAGAGAGAAAGAGGGCCAACGAGGTGGATCGCATGGTGCTGGTCGGGGACGTCACGGACCGGGTAGCCATCTTGGTGGATGACATGGCAGACACCTGTGGTACTATCTGCCACGCGGCCGACAAGTACGTAAAGTCTCACCTTATGACCTTGACTAATCTTGACACGTGTCTATGCCCAAGCAATGGGTGTCTGGGCTGAATCTTAACCACAAAAACATTGATTATTAAACTGGATAACTGATTTGATGTCAAGACATTCGTATTACAGAGCTGTGGAAATACCCACCACTATTTCACTTCTCATCTAAATGAAAGTCCTTGCAGCAAAAACCAGTGTATCCATACAGGTAAATGTGGAGATTCTATATTCCCACACAGTTTAAGGAGATACTGTCCCTCACCCTCAGGCTGATCTCAGCTGGTGCTACCAAGGTGTATGCCATCCTGACCCACGGTATCTTCTCTGGCCCGGCCATCTCMCGCATCAACAACGCCTGCTTCGAGGCCGTGGTCGTCACCAACACAATCCCCCAGGAGGAGAAGATGAAGACCTGTCCTAAGATACAGGTCAGGGGTCACAGCACTGTCCTAAGATACAGGTCAGGGGTCACAGCACTGTCCTAAGATACAGGTCAGGGGTCACAGCACTGTCCTAAGATACTGGTCAGGGGTCACAGCACTGTCCTAAGATACTGGTCAGGGGTCACAGCACTGTCCTTGGATACTGGTCAGGGGTCACAGCACTGTCCTTGGATACTGGTCAGGGGTCACAGCACTGTCCTTGGATANGGTCAGGGGTCACAGCACTGTCCTTGGATACTGGTCAGGGGTCACAGCACTGTCCTTGGATATAGGTTAGGTGTCAAAGGTTGTATTACTGTCCTAAGTTACAGGTCAGAGGTTATAACAGGGTCATTCACCTTAACATAAGTAGACTGTTCTACTTTCCAATAATGTAATGGTAGTTTAAGCTGAAATTCTGTTGTTGCTACTCTGATGATGTTTAACATCTAAGACAACAGCAAGTAGTTTGAATAATCGTATCACCTAAACAGTTTAAATGCTAAAATCATAAAAATAGTTCACTCTATAAATGAGAGAAAAGCACAATGTTTCTGTTTTATAAACGGTGAATAGTCTGACATGTATCTGGCTGTTTCCTGAACGTAGTTTATTATGTGTTATTAACCATCTGTTTCTCCTCTAGGTGATTGACATCTCTATGATCCTGGCGGAGGCCATCCGCAGGACCCACAATGGGGAATCTGTCTCCTACCTCTTCAGCCACGTCCCCTTGTAACGCCACACACACCGCCTCAAACACACACACACACACACACACACACTGAGTCACCTGGGGCACTGTTCAGGAGGACACAACACCACAGAACATTCAGATAGAACAGACATGGCCATCTCTCATGCAGAATAGGGAATTTGGGGAACAGATATGATTGTCTTTTAGGTAGAATAAGGGATGTGGAGTCGGCTCTTCATTCCATTTCTGTGCCCAGTATTCTGGAATGTTTYTCATCACTGAATAGAATCCAGCCCTAGTGTTCTGTTACACCAAACAGAGGAAGAGAGGGAATGTCCTATACAAACACCAGGGTTGGGCTCGATTCCATTTCAATACCAGTCAATTCAAGAAGTACACTGACATTCTAATTCTCTTCAATGCTTTTGAATTAGGAAAATGTGGAATTGGATTTGGGATTAGGTTTACYTTCTGAATTGACGGAGATTGAAATAGAATTGACACCAACCGGGGGAAACACAACCATTATATTAGCATCACTCTGCTGCTAATGCTAACAAACCATGTAATAATTACAATTAGTAGGATCAGTGATTATTAATAACACGTTCATTTTGAGTCTCTCTCTGTCTCTGTCTCTCTCTTTCTCTCTCTGTCTCTGTCTCTCTCTGTCTCTGTCTCTCTCTCTCTCTCTGTCTCTCTCTCTCTCTCTGTCTCTCTCTGTCTCTCTCTGTCTCTCTCTCTCTTTCTCTCTCTCTTTCTCTCTCTTTCTCTCTCTGTCTCTCTGTCTCTCTCTTTCTCTCTCTGTCTCTCTCTTTCCCCTAAACAGTGATAGCGTCCCAAATGGCACCCTTTCCCTACATATTGAACTTATTTTGACAAGTGCCATATGGGCCCTGGTCAAAAGTAGTGCACTGTATTGGGAGTAGGGTGCAATGTCTATCAGGGGGGGAAAAAGGTAAGCTTTGATTATTTATTTTAAGTGGGTGAACTCACATACATACATACATACATACATACATACATACATACATACATACATACACGTCTTTACCTAATGTGAACATTCTCCTTCTCTTCATAATATTGCTGTTACAGTCCTTCTGCTATGCTACAAAAAGAGGGTGAGATAGATGGTTGGATGTTGACTGACTTCAGGTCAGTGGAGGCTGCTGATGGGAGAACGGATCATAATAATGGCCGGAACGGAGCAAATGGAATGGCATCAAACACCTGGAAAACATGTTGGATCTATTTGATACCATTCCACCTATTCCGCTCCAGTCATTACCACGAGCCCATCCTCCCCAATTAAGGTGCCACCAACCTCCTGTGCTTCAGGTATTTTATTATTTTGGTCATTTAATTTTATCCGTTTGAAAGATGATGTTAAGTGAATCAGAATGAGCTATGGTTTACAATGCCACTGATGTTTCTCTGGGTGATTCAACATAGTCTGTAGAGACTTAAGTCTTTTAAAGGGGCAATCCAGGATTGATACTTCTATTTTTGGACTTCTAAATTAATTATATATAGCCACTGATTCTTGAAGAATATAATGTATAAATGCCTCCCTAGCTCTGTCTATGAATCTGAGAGTGGGTACATTCCTTCAACCCCATCCCTCAGCTGTTGACCTAAACAAGTAGCAGGGTGACTGTTTTTCGAATCGCGGATTGCCTCTCTTAAGACTATTGTGAATCATTCTTTCAGTGTGGRTGCAGAGGAGGCAGGTTTTGCTCTTCGAGGTTGTCATTTTGAAGTAGTCTAGAAGCTATTGGTTTTTTAGCTGGAGGTTTTAGCTCTGCAGGATGGAGCTTCCTAGAAAACACAAGTCTTTATCTGCTATTTTACATTTTATTTASTTTATTTTTTTTCAATAACATTTGTATAATAAACTCTTGAAAAAGTGGTATCTGTCTGACTTTAAAGTTTCATGTATGTGCTTATATTCTGTTTAGCACAAGATGAATCAGTGCACCGAATATCTGATGGCTGAATGTGATCTTATTAAAGAGATGGTGAAAGCGAAGTAAGCCTGGATTCTGTATTTTTTATTAGGCCATCCACACATCAAGCGTCTGCTGCTGGTGACATTCCAGTGACTGTACAGGCTACAGTTGTATAGTAGCGATGTTGATTCATAACCAATATTATACAGTTGTAGGTAATAATATTTAATGACAAGTATCCAGGGTACTGTACACACTTCAGATTGTGGGTGTGGAGTCTCATACCACAGCTTAATTCAATTACAGGAGCTCCCAGTGGCAATATTTAACCTATAAGTAGTCGAAGCGCGGCGAGGGCTACAACTACTGAACCTATTGGAATGTTATAAAGGTATTCGATACCAAAAAGGATAACTTTTATATTAAGATCCCCTTGAAGTACTACAACAATTTGGCCTTACTGCTAATTACAACAGATAGCCCCGCCCCCCCCCCCCCCCCCCCCAAAAAAAACATCTGGAGATGTAGCGAAGCCAGCCGTCGACAGTCTAATGAAGCACAGGTTGCTGCAGTCTGTGGTGGTATATTAGCTTCGGCACCACACAAACGTATCACTCACATCATTGTGATGCCATGTATCTTTGCGATCCGAGTGCCCCTGCCTTTAGTTGTATGAGGAGGTCTATTTTGTTTATTAATGATCTATCTGACTGATTAGCTCATAAAGATCGGTTATACAGGGCTTTGTGGTCCTAGATTAAGTCAGTTTTACGATGAAGAGGGTAGGTTTGCGCCAGCCTCAACCGCCCTGTGATAGGTGATAGGGAGGTCTTGTTGGAAATATGATGAGCCGAATTCGTAGATTTCATTTGGATTTGATGTATGTTTAGATATGATCTGAGGGAGGAGAGTTTGACAGGTCTACCGATGGACAGCCTGAGGGTAGTGTGTTGTACGTTGTGTCCACATATTCTAGGTAGAACCGTGCCAGGAAGGTGGAATGCTATCGCGCGGGCGGGTGCGTGCAGGGCTAGGGTCCGGGTTGAATAAAGGCGGCAGTGGCACCATACGTGGGTGTTACTAGCATTTTAGGTCAGCAGGTTGGGGAGGCGGCACGAAGGAGAGGGTTGTATCGGGTTGGACTGCGGTAAGTGTGGGCGAGTTAGGTGGTTAACACGCGAGGGGGGGGCGGGGGGTGGTCTCGCAGAAGAGACCAGATGTAGTACAGCGAATGCGTGGGTGCCGTGCGCGTAAGGTGGGATCAGAGGTATCACGCCCGCGAGGCAGAGAGCGGCGGGCCCGGAGATCATTGAGGTGAGGTTATCAGCAGAGAGAGTAGTGTAGTTCCGGCGGCGGAGGCGCTGAGAATAGTTTGAAGCCCATGGTGGGTGCCGCTCCATGAGCACGAGGCTGCGCAGGATGGTCGCGGCGGACAACCAGGGGGCGCCGTTCCTGGAGTTGTCACACAGTCGTGAAGCTCGTCGTGAAAGTGAGTGGGAAGACCGGAGGCGGAGGTCGCAATGCGAGGTTAAGAAACCCCAGGCTCGTGAGTGCTTGTCGGAGTAACGAGAGGGGACGGTGACTTGAGCAGTACATGTCGATGAAGCGCTTGCCAGTGGTGTCGGATTGACAAGGCACTGCTGCGATGCTGATGACTGTCTTTTATCGCATCGATGGCTGGATGGATACATTCAGGTTTTGCATACCTTACTGAGCGCCGTGAGCTGAGGGTGAGCGGTCCACGCCGTGAATTTGCGACGCCGGGCTGACAGCCCAGGGAAAGCGCAGTACTGTTGCAGCGAAGTGGAAAGGGTGACGCGGGTGGGCAGTTCGATGAAATGGTCGGTGATCTGTTTGTTAACTTGGCTTTCAGAGACTTTAGATAGGCAGACAGGGCAGGATGGATATAGGTCTATAACAGTTTGGGTCTAGAGTGTCACCCTCTTTGAAGAGGGGGATGACCGTGGCAGCTTTCCAATCTTTAGGGATCTCAGACGTTACGAATTGACGATTGACACACATCCAATGMAAAAACCAAGATATCTCTAGTCTAATGGATTTTTATGCTGATTTTTGTATYATGCTAATTAGATTTCTGYGGGGAGCGGGCATTGACCTTATTAACCCTATACAACACATATTGTATTTAGTATATATTTTCCATTCATTATCTTAGGCGTAGTCGAGTCGGTTTATACTTGCGTATACCCTCCACTACACCACTGTGTTTTACGAGAAGTGCAGTCCTGCATGAGTGCGCTKGTATTACGGTTGCTGTCCTTTCAGGATCATGAACCTGGCTGTCACACACTGAAGGACTATAAATTCGCCACTGAGCAAACATGTCTATAATAGATATAAAGGCTGTTAAGATGTTAATGTTTCAAGAAAGGAGTGTATATATTTGGTCTGGTGAATCGGTTTGATGCGCTGACTGAATGGAAACTGATCATGTTGAGTTTTTCACCTCGCTGGTCTCGGGAAGAAATTACGCGTCCTCACTGTCCGAGACCGAGTCTACAAATGTGTCCGACATTTGTAGCTAATTAACAACTTTAACTACTTACTATTTTTTTGTCATACATTTAACCTGAACACTTTAACCTAATTCCTTAACTTAACCCTAACCCCTAGCCTAGCTAACATTAGCCAGCTAACTAACATTTAGCCACTTAGCTAGAATTCGTAACATATCATACATTTKGAAAATTCGTAACAGAGTATGTATTGCAAATTCGTAACATATTGTAAGTTTAGCAAAGTTGTAACATATTGTAATGAAACAGCAGGGAGCAGGTCTYGAACCCTCGGCCTTCTAGCCCGAAGACCAGCGCGTTATCGACTGTGCCCCAAAAGCATGCTCAAGCGGCAGAGTCGATATCCACGCTTATAAAGGGTTGTTACCATATAATACAAATTGTAATTCGTAACATAACATATTCTACTCTGAGAGGAATACTTGAATGATAATATTTTGACATCAGAGAACATATACCGTAAGTACCAGACTGTACTACTTTACAATGTTGATCCACAAGGCTGCATTATGACATGACATGCCTGAGCATTAATACATGTTTTATCAAACCACACTTGAGTTTCACTTTGCAGGWTATTCTGAATATGTGTATGCACTTTATACTTAAGCAATAAGGTACGAGGGGCTGTGGTATATGGCGAATATACCATGGCTAAGGGCTGTTCTTAGGCACGACGCATTGCAGTGTGCCTGGATACAGCCATTAGCCGTGGTATATTGGCATTATACCACAAGCCCCAGAGGTGCCTTATTGCTATTATAAAGTTGTTACTAAAGTAATTAGAGCAGTAAAAATACATGTTTTGTCATACCCGTGGTATACGGTCTCATATACCACGACGGTCAGCCAATAGGCATTCAGGGCTGGAACCACCCAGTTTATAGTGAACTTTATATGATGGAGATGCTTCTTGCGTTGACCTCTCCACCAAACTCTGGACCTGTAGGCTAYGCTGTATGTATCCACAAGGTGGCGKTGTGGTATCATTGTCGGATTTATCAGATGAACGCTGCACAACATTGTCCCCCTCAACATCTCAACTCATGGGTTTAACCTGGCCAATGTTATCCCTCCTCTGGATGGATTGGGCCAATGGCGTAGCTCAGATTGGTGTCTAGTTGGTGTAAAAAAAAGGGTGCGCTTTCCCTATTTAACCGTTTGTCCTACACATATGCAGACTACACCCAGACGCAGTACCTGTAACGGACATTCTCACCGCACATCCTCGGACCAGGTAAATATTGGTAGCTTTAGTATACAAATGATTCAAATTCCATGTCCCTGTCTCCCTCTATGTGTTCGTTAGTTTATGGATGCCACCCTATGTTGCCATCATAGCCTAAAAACRTTATTCTGATGGGCGGTCGTGTTATTATGCATTTGTAAAAAAAATATCTAAAAAAAATACAAATACAAATAAAAGACGGAAGGAAGGTGCGGTTGTATTTGATTGTCAGTAAAGAATAGGCTATATATTATATGTTATTATTAGGCGATATGATTTAGTGTTCGGCTTTTAAAATATTTTTTGTTGTTGCTGTGTTGACAGTTCTACAATGCATGCATTTAACGCACCTGCAGCATTCCTTTGCCAACTAGGCTATTTAACGTGCCTGTGTTTCATTATTGTATGGTTAGGTTAGGCAAATTGTCATCATGGCTCTATCTATATCATAGTTACAGGCCTTGGTGTGATGACATTCCGAATAGATTTTATTGTTTTCAGTTGTCGCACTGTTACCTAAAGCCCAATCGATGCATGTGATGCTGACGGCTGACATGCTTCCAGCCTACAGTCAGTCTTTTGGTTTGGCGGTTCACTGGGGTGCCGTTTATGATAAAAACATGTTCTAATAGTGAGCTTAACATGACAGATCTGTCAAATTAGCTAATTTTACTGCATATGGCTTTGCCACCTATGAATTAATCTGTGCGGTTTACAGAAATTGGTCTGCAAAAACAACGTCACACCCAGCTATTGCACTCACGGGAACCTAGATAAGGTCTGCCTGCAAGCAGATCATGAGACGGTTTGTGAGTTCTGCGTTTGTGGAAGTATAAATTCAATATTTGTTCAAATAAAGCACCAATGTGTGGAGGTGGAATCACACTGCAATGTACTGCCCTACCAAGCAAAAAGACAGTAACTGCTCATAGCGTGGAACTGAGAAAAATGGCTTTTATTTACCTTGGTTTCACAGTAACTCTGTGCAGTTACTGCTAAACATGACCCCCATTTTCTCCAAAACACAATACAATAGAGGCAGGATACTGGTCCACATGATTAAGCATGTATTTAATGTAGCAAAAATTACAATAACTAATTTTAGACCAAATGAGCAGTTACTACCTTTTTGCTTGGTAGGGCAGTGTACACTTTCTAATAGTATGCTAAGATTTGTGTTTGAATGAGTAGACTACAGGTCTACACAGATCTAAAAGACTAGGATGTAGGTGCATGTAGGTAATGCATGTAGGTTCATTCATTCACATCCTTTCATAGATTTGGAGAATGCCATTCTTCCATCCCAATATGCTCTTTGTGCAGCCACTCTCGCTGAACCAGAAAGTACAGTTATGCGTTCCTGTATACGAGAACCAGTGCATTGCAGCAGACCTGAGTGCTTGGGTAACGTGACGCCACAACAACAGCTCTCTCTCCTGGATATTTGTTCTCCTTTGTTAGATGGTGAATGGTAATGTCGTGGGAGTGTGTGTTGATTCAAGTGACTGAATTACGTAATTATACAGATTATACAGGTGTGTGTGTGTTTTGTGTGTGTGTGAGTGTATGTATGAGTGTGAGGTAAGGTGGGTGTGGCTGGATATACCTGCATTCACTCACCAGTATTCTAGATTACATATTTGTCTAAGGACTCTCTCTCTCTTTTCTCTCTCTCTTTTCTCTCTCTCTTTTCTCTCTCTCTTTTCTCTCTCTCTTTTCTCTCTCTCTTTTCTCTCTCTCTCTCTCTGTCTCTATGTCTCTGTCTCTCTCTCTCTCTGTCTCTCTGTCTCTCTCTCTCTCTCTCTCTCTCTTTCTCTCTCTCGACATTTACATTCTGACTCCTTCTCCCTCAGACATCATCTAAGATGGGCGACAACAACCCAGTGAAGCAGGGAGTGGAGACCTTCAACAAGAAGTGTCTAAAGAAGACCAGTACTGCTGAGAAGAACACTCTGCCAACCAAGGAGGGTACGTTTCTCCTACCCTATCTCCTTTTCTGTCTCCTACCCAGTCTCCTTCTTTCCTGTCCTGTCGCTGAACCTGTCTCCTCCCCTTATTGCTCATACTCCTACGTCTGCCCCACCCTGTAACTGTTAGTAGTGTGTTAGTGCCCTTCTACTGTAGTGTTAGTGCCCTTCTACTGTAGTGTTAGTGCCCTTCTACTGTAGTGTTAGTAGTGTGTTAGTGCCCTTCTACTGTAGTGTTAGTGCCCTTCTACTGTAGTGTTAACAGTGTGTTAGTGCCCTTCTACTGTAGTGTTAGTGAATATTACAGTAAGGTACTAAAATGGTTACTCAGCAATGATTTGATATACACGTAAGGTAGCGTATAATGGTTACCCGTGGTATAGTGTTAAGTATCACAGTAAGCGTATAAATGGTTAACAGCCAGAATTGGGTTAATATCACATAAAGTACTAGAGTGGTAGTACCCAGCAATATGATTTGAAATTACAACAGAACAGGGTAGTAATGATGGTTACAGAATGAATTGTATGATAGTCACGAGTAAGGGTATAAATGGTTACCCACTCCAGAATGATTGTGATATCTACAGTAAGGGTACTAAATGGTGTACCAGATGCATTTAGATATGCCTACGTCACCACGCGTACCTAGAATTGGTTACCGGCAGAATGATTTTAACGTCACAGTGAGAGGTACTGAAATGGTTACCTGACAAACGAATGGATTTAATGATCACAGTAAGGTCTATAAACGGTTACCCTCGATAACATCACCACATGATTTAATAGGTAAGTAAATGGATGTACCTAGAATATTTTATATCACAGAAGGGTAATCTTAATTGGTTACCGGCGATAGTTATATATCACATAAGTTAAGATGGGTGTCCTCCTTAGAAATGATTTATATAGTCACAGTAAGGTAGATAATGGTTACCCAGAATTGATTTGATATCACAGTAAGAGTACTAAATGTTACCCAGAAGATTTGAATTCACAGTAAGGTCTAAATGGTTACCCCAGAATGATTTAAATATGCACAGTTGAATGGGATTACTAAATGGTTACCGCAGAGATATTATTGATATCAGAGTAAGGTACTAATGGTTCGCAGAAATGAGTTGATATCACAGTAAGTAAGTAATGGTTACCAAGAATGGATTTGAATTATCACAGGTAAGGTACTAAATGGTTACCTGAGATAATGATTTTGATATCCACAGTAAGTAGACTAGAATGGTTATCCCAAATGCATTTGAAATTGAGAATAAAACGGCTGGGTTGGACCTTTTAAATATTCCACCCAAAACACATGTTTCCTGCTCACTCGACTTCAATGCATGGTGCGGTCAGGTGCCTAGTGGTTAGGAAGTGATGGGGTCGGGCAGGTAGCCCTATGGGTAGGGTGGAGGGGCGGCTAGGTAAGCCTAGTGGTTAGGCAGTGGAGGGGCGGGCAGGTTAGCCTAAGTGTTAGAGGGAAGGTGGCTGGCAGGTAGCATAGTGTTAGAG
>NC_036848.1:1264103-1268807 GCF_002910315.2 Salvelinus sp. IW2-2015
ACCCTCTTGGCAGCCTAAAGATATTAGGTTGAACAAGGACAAGACCTCTCTTACTGTTGCCTCAAGTGTGTAACCGAGGCTCTCTTTAATCTAGCAAATAGGCCTATATCATTGCTAGTGCAGTGTTGCCGTCTTCTCTCTGTACAATAACAGTCGAAGCACTTAACTACTGAGTAAACAGAGATCGGAGACAGTACAGGGTAGCTACTGTAAAACAGAGAGGGAGACAGGTACAGGGTAGCTACTGTAAACAGAGAGGGAGACAGGTACAGGGTAGATACTGTAAACAGAGAGGAGACAGGTAGAGGGTATGATTACTGCATAGAGGAACATACAGGGTAGAACTGACAGAGAGGAGACAGGTACAGGTAGCTACTGCAATACAGTGAGGGAGACAGGTAAAGTTTACAGCTCCCACTGCAGCTTGACTGCAAAGCTCAATGCAACAGGCCCAGAAGCCCAGCTTTATAGAAACTACTCTGCATAATGTTGTTATCAATACCTAAGGAATAACTGGTGGCTTGCAGGCTCAGAGCCACTAAAACAATCAGCACACGGTTCTGCAACGCTGCTGCGATAGCAGTCAGACAAGGTTGTAGCTTGATTAACTGGAATGCCATTGGGCGCGTAACCTGTAAACAATGTAACCTACGGTGTTTCTTCTCAGCAGTGTTGTAACTATTTCTGGATGGTCAGGTGAAAGATTTACCTCTACTTTACATACAGTCAAATAAAGAGACACTTACACACTACTAAGCTCTACAGTAGAGGGCACTAACTCTACATAGAAGGCACTAACACACTGTTAACACTACAGTAAAGGAAGTGCACTAACACTACAGTAGAAGGGCACTAACTACAGTAGAGGCACTAAACACTTACAGGTAGAAGGCACAAGCACTATACGTAGAAGGCACTAACGACTACAGTAGAAGGGCACTAACACACTACTTAACACTACAGTAGAAGGGCACTAAACACACTACTAAACACTTACAGTAGAAGGGACTAACACAACTACTAAACACTTACAGTAGTACAAGAGGCACTAACCTACAGTAGTAAGAGGCACTAACACTACGTAGAAGGGACTAACACCTATACAACTACAGTAGAAGGCATCAACTGATAACACTTACAGTAGAAGGACACTAACACTAACGTAGAAGGGGGACTAACACTACAGTAGAAGGCACTTAACACTACAGTAGAAGGGCACTAAAACTACAGTAGAAGGACACTAACACTTACAGTAGAAGGCACTAAACCACTAGCAGTAGGACACTAAACACTTACAGTTAGAAAGGACACTAAACACTACAGTAGAAGGAACTAACACACACTACTAACACTACAGTAGAAGGGCACTAACACACTACTTAACACTTACAGTAGAAGGACACTAACACTACAGTAGAAGGGCACTAACACTAACAGTAGAAGGACAACTAACACTACAGTAGAAGCACTAACACTACTGTAAAGGAATACACTACAGTAGAAGGACACTAACACTACAGTAGAAGGGCACTAACATACAGTTAGAAGGGACACTAACACTAACAGTAGAAGGCACTAAACACTACAGTAGAAGGACACTAACACTACAGTAGAAGGACACTAACACTACTACAGTAGAAGGGCACTAACACACTATTAACACTACAGTAGAGGGGCACTAACACTACAGTAGAAGGACACTAACACACTTTAAACACTACCAGTAGAAGGACACTAACACTACAGTAGAAGGCCGAACACACTTTAACACTACAGTAGAAGGGGCACTAACACTACAGTAGTAAAGGACACTAACACACTACTAAACTACAGTAGAAGTACACTAAACACTACAGTAGAAGGACACATTAACACTACAGTAGAAGGACACTAACACTACAGTAGAGAGGACACTAACACTACAGTAGAAGGACACTAACACTACAGTAGAAGGACACTAACACACTACTAACCTACAGTAGAAGGGCACTAACACACTATTTTGAAACACACTACAGTAGAAGGGGCACTAACACTACAGTAGAAAGGAACACTAACACTACTAGAGGACACTAAACACACTTATTAACACTACAGTAGAAGGGCAACTAAACACTACACAGTAGAAGGACACTAACATTAACATTAGAAGGGGAACACTAACACTACAGTAGAAGGGCACTAACACACTGCTAACACTAACGTAGTAAGGGCACTAACACTCACAGTAGAAGGGGCACTACACACACTACAGAGAAGGGCACTAACACTACAGTAGAAGGGCACTAACACACTACTAACACTACAGTAGAAGGGCACTAACACACTACAGTAGAAGGGCACTAATACACTACTAACACTACAGTGTAAGGGAAACTAACAACTACAGTTAGAAAGGCACTAATACACTACTAACACTACAGTAGAAGGGCATCTAACACACTCTAACACTACAGTAGAAGGGCACTAACACTACAGTAGAAGGGCACTAAACATTACAGTAGAAGGGCACTAACACACTTTAACACTAAAGTAGAAGGGCACTAACACTAAGTAGAAGGACACTAACTCTACCAGTAGAAGGGACACTAATACACTATCAGTAGAAGGGCACTTAATACACTTACTAACACTACAGTAGAAGGGTACTAATACTACACTACATTAACAACTACAGTAGAAGGGCACTAACACTCTTACAGTAGAAGGGCACTAACACACTACAGTAGAAGGGCACTAACACTACAGTAGAAGGCACTAACACAACGTAGGTTAGAACACTACACAGTAGAAGGGCACTAACACACTATTAACACTACAGTAGAAGGGCACTAACACTACAGTAGAAGGGACACTAACACTACAGTAGAAGCGGCACTAACACTACAGTAGATGGCACTGAACACACTACTAACACTTACAGTAGAAGGCACTAACAACTCACCTAACACTACAGTAGAAGGGCACTAACACTACAGTAGAAGGCCACTAACACTACTGTTACAACTAACAGTAGAAGGGCACTAACACTACTCACTAACACTTACAGTAGAAGGGCCACTAACACTACAGTTAGAAGGGCACTAACACTACAGTAGAAGGCGCTAACACTTAACACTACCAGTAGAAGGGCACTAACACTACAGTTAGAAGGGCACTAACACTACAGTAGAAGGGCACTAACCACACGTTAACACTACAGTTTAGAAGGGCACTTAACACACTGAAATCATTCTGGGTAACCATTTAGTACCTTACTGTGATATTAAATCATTCTGGGTAACCATTTAGTACCTTACTGTGATTGCTTTGAGTTAAAATGGTCAAAAAGGAACAAAAATAGCTTCTTAACGAAGAGCAATTTCTCAAGCAAGAATTTTGCACGTTTTGAGTGGGGAGCGGAAAACAGAAAATTAGCTGTTATTGGCAGAGGGGTTTGGAACTTTTTCTTATTGGTCTATTAACTAATTTACCACATGGTGATGTCACCATGGAAGGCCAAAACTCACTCYCACCAAAACAGTCTGAAATTTCAGGCGGCCTTTTCAAACCGCTCTTACACTGAAATGGCATCATCATTTTCACAATTTCACAGTATTATTCCAAATTCATAGTGTGGAAATGTATATAAATTGTTTGTCAGTAGCAGTGTGGTAGGAGGTGTGATTTGGGTGGATATTCTAGATGTTCTATGTCAGTAGCAGTGTGGTAGGAGGTGTGATTTGGGTGGATATTCTAGATGTTCTCTGTCAGTAGCAGTGTGGTAGGAGGTGTGATTTGGGAGGATNTGTCAGTAGCAGTGTGGTAGGAGGTGTGATTTGGGTGGATATTCTAGATGTTCTCTGTCAGTAGCAGTGTGGTAGGAGGTGTGATTTGGGAGGATATTCTAGATGTTCTCTGTCAGTAGCAGTGTGGTAGGAGGTGTGATTTGGGTGGATATTCTAGATGCTCTCTGTCAGTAGCAGTGTGGTAGGAGGTGTGATTTGGGTGGATATTCTAGATGCTCTCTGTCAGTAGCAGTGTGGTAAGAGGTGTGATTGGGAGTGCAGTAGTAAGCATGTTCACTGCTCTAGAAACACCTGCTGCAATAACCCCCACCCCAGGACAGAATACTGCCATGCAGGGAGGAACCGCTAGTAAAGACATCTAGACCCCCAATTGAAGTTGGTTGGTTAGGGTGTCTATTTTCAGTTCAATATTTACCAGGTATTACATGGTCATAATATTAAAATGACATGACAATTACTCTGTTACCATGTTCTATTGTGTAGTCTTCCATTTTATTTCTTAAAGCACAATTTCCCCATAAACCCTGGCGAGTACCAACTTAGACAGGGCTGTGCAGTATTACCAGCAGACATACCATGTAGCTTCACTCAGACAGCTTCACACACACCTCTTGAAGATTTACAGTAGAAACCTGAGGAGAGGGTTGTTGATCGCAGGGTTTACAATAGAAACCTGAGGAGAGGGTTGTTGATCGCAGGGTTTACAGTAGAAACCTGACGACTGACGAGAGGGTTGTTGATAGCAGGGTTTACAGTAGAAACCTGAGGAGAGGGTTGTTGATAGCAGGATTTACAGTAGAAACCTGAGGAGAGGGTTGTTGATAGCAGGATTTACAGTAGAATCCTGAGGAGAGGGTTGTTGATAGCAGGATTTACAGTAGAAACCTGACGACTGACGAGAGGGTTGTTGATAGCA
>NC_036848.1:1269028-1273816 GCF_002910315.2 Salvelinus sp. IW2-2015
GGGTTTACAGTAGAAACTGAGGAGAGGGTTGTTGATAGCAGGATTTACAGTAGAAACCTGAGGAGCGGGTTTGTTGTATAGCAGGATTTACAGTAGAACCTGAGGAGAGGGTTGTTGATAGCGCAGGATTTACAGTAGAAACCTGACGACTGACGAGAGGGTTGTTGATAGCAGGATTTACAGTAGAAACCTGAGGAGAGGGTGTGTTGATAGCAGGATTTACAGTAGAAACCTGAACGACTGACGAGAGGGTTGTTGATAGCAGGGTTTACAGTAGAACCTGAGGAGAGGGTTGTGATAGCAGGGTTTACAGTAGAAACCTGACGAGAGGGTTGTTGATAGCAGGGTTTACAGTAAGAAACCTGCACGGGGTTGTTGATAGCAGGGTTTACAGTAGAAACCTGACGAGAGGGTTGTTGATAGCACGATAAAAGATGCTTGACTATTGGACTGGCGGTTTTGCCAGCCAGGCTGATAACGAGCCAATGACAGGAGAGGAACCATCTGTCTCAGAAGCTGCCTCTCAGCCAGCCCCCCTCCTTATGAGAGTGGATTCATCCTGTGTTCTATTGCCCAGTGATAGCTCATGATTTTGACGTTCTGTATGATGATGTACTGCCATTTTCTGATACAGTATCTTTTCATTTTGGATGGGTTGTGATGTCCTGTTTTGAGTGTTTTGAAATAGATGAGGTGATTAACAAATATATATGATAGTTGGATTACTCAATATGCCATGTATCCATCACAACAGTGATCAAGACATAGACTAATCACTAAGTCTCTCCCTCTCCCCCTCCCTCGCTCTCCCCCTCCCTCCCTCCCTCACTCTCTCTTTCTCTCACAGATATCGAGCAGGAGAAGAAAGCTGAAGAGGGCTCCAAATGAAACTCCCATGGTTCCTCTCCTCCAGTCATCCCTCTCTCTTCTCCTCCACTTAATAAATATGTCTATCGCTTCTGCTTCTTTCCGTATCACCATGTTAGTTAATCACAATGGCATTGACTCTGATGCTGCGGGGTTAGGGGTGCATGATTAGTAAAGGGAAGGCCAATACGATTTTAACTGTCAAATGTTTTGAATTGTGCTTTTTTTATGCAGTCTTGGTTGGAAAGGGGTGAACTAAGRTAAAGATGGATGCGCCAGGGTTGAACAGAAGGAAGAAATGAACACGTTGTGTTTGTGTCTGAGCGATAATACTGTCACCGTCTGTTCCACTGTCAACTATGCCCAATGTTCTGTCTGTACACAGTGCCGTTCTGGATACGTTCTGTAACAATAACATGAGAGAAGATATTTTTGTTTTAATAAAATGAGTGTTGTAAAACTGAATTTGGATCTTGTCTTAATTGTTTTGACTTCGGTCAATAAGTGTTGTCTTGTGATGTTTTTATCGTTATATTAAGTATACAATCCTATTAAGATTCATTCAAATATGTACAGCACATTTTGGAAAGTATTCAGACCCCTTGACATTTTCCACATTTTGTTACGTTACAGCCTTATTCTAAAATGGATTAGTTATTTTCCCCCTCATCAATCGACACACTATACCCAATAATGACAAAGCAAAACAGGTTTTTCGAAATGTAAGCAAATGTATTAAAAATAAAGAATGGAAATATCACATTTACATAAGTATTCAGATTCTGTACTTTGTTGAAGCACCATTGGCAGCGATTACAGCCTCGAGTCTTCTTGGGTATGACGCTACAAGCTTGGCACACCTGTATTTAGGGAGTTTCTCCCATTATTCTCTGCAGATCCTCTCAAGCCCTGTCAGGTTGGATGGGGAGCGTCACTGCACAGCTATTTTCAGGTCTCTCCAGGGATGTTCGATCGGGTTCAAGTCCGGGCTCTGGCTGGGCCACTCAAGGACATTCAGTGACTTGTCACGAAGCCACTCCTGCATTGGCTTGGCTGTGTGATAGGGTTGTTGTCCTGTTGGAAGGTGAACCTTCACCTCAGTCTGAGATCCTGGGCGCTCTGGCACACACTCCACAGTGTGTTTGACTCCACAGTGTGTTTGACTCCACAGTGTGTTTGACTCCACAGTGTGTTTGACTCCACAGCGTGTTTGACTCCACAGTGTGTTTGACCCCACAGTGTGTTTGACCCCACAGTGAGTTTGACCCCACAGTGAGTTTGACCCCACAGTGAGTTTGACCCACAGTGTGTTTGACCGCACAGCGTGATTGACTCCACAGTGTGTTTGACTCCACAGTGTGTTTGACTCCACAGTGTGTTTCTGACATATTACTGTAAGTAAGAGGGAGTTACAATCATAGGACATCATTCATAGATAAACGTTCTCCCAGTGACTAGTATAAGGCTGTATTCAACCAATTATCATTTATTTTAATTTAATTTAATGATAATTATCCCATTGTTGTTTTTGTGAGTGGAGCACCTTAGCTACAGCTACACCTTAGCTACAGCTACACCTTAGCTACAGCTACACCTTAGCTACAGCTACACCTTAGCTACAGCTACACCTTAGCTATTCTCCTCACTGGGAGGACGTTTATCTCAGCTATGGGATAATTGGTTAAATATGGTGTCAAATAGAGAAGGAATCTGCCCTGGCAGAGTTCCACATGCCCCTCACTATCTCTATGGTATCATAAGGATGAACTCTCTAGTCTAGTCTAATGCATGACACACGTCATAGAGACCGGTAGTATCTAGGAGGACAAAGACCATACAGTGAGAGAGATCAATCAGACTACCCGTATCTCACAACCCATCACCAACCAACTAAGAGTAGGCCTAGGGTCGTGTTCCAAATGGCACCCTATTCCCAATATAGTGCACTACTTTTGACCAGGGCCTTATATGGTAGTGAACTATACAGGGAATATGGAGCCATTTGGGACATAAACTGAGGCACCACACATCCTAAGCCCTCCCTAGCTGTGTTGTCATTACGTCTGCAGATCTAATACGATTCTCGTCACACTTGGATAGTAATCTGTTTAATAGTAGGTCTTCAGTAGGTCTTCAGTTTCCTCAGTATCTTAAGCTCACAGTGGTGTTATCCTCAGTGATGTGTGTCCTACTGCTGAACGTGCACATACAGAGCCTTCAGAAAGTATTCCCACCCCTTGANTGATGTGTGTCCTACTGCTGAACGTGCACATACAGAGCCTTCAGAAAGTATTCCCACCCCTTGACTTTTTCACATGTTATTGTGTTACAGCCTGAACTTAATTCATTAATTGATTAATTTGAGATGTGTCACTGGCTTACACATAATACCCCATAATGTCAAAGTGGAATTACATTTTTACAAATTACTTAAAAATGTAAAGCTGAAATGTCAAGAGTCAATAAGTATTCAACCCCTTTGTTATGACAAGCCTAAATAAGTTCAGGAGTAAAAATGTGCTTAACAAGTCACATAATAAGTTGCATGGACTCACTCTCTGTGTGCAATAATAGTGTTTAACATGAGTTTTGAATGACTACCTCATCTCTGTACCCCACACATACAGTTAATTGTAAGGTCCCTCAGTCGAGCAGTGAATGTCAAATTCAACCACAAAGACCTGGGAGGGTTTCCAATGCCTCACAAAGAAGGGCACCTATTAAAGCAGACATTGAGTATCCCTTTGAGTATTGTGAAGTTAATGACACTTTGGATGTTATATCAATACACCCAGTCACTACAAAGATACAGGCGTCCTTCCTAACTCAGTTGCCGGAGAGGAATGAAACCGCTCAGGGATTTCACCATGGTGACTTTAAAACAGTTACAGAGTTTAAATTCTTTGACTGGAGAAAACTGATGATCGATCAACAACATTGTAGTTACTCCACAATACAAACATAATTGACAGAGTGAAAAGAAGGAAGCCTGTAGAGAACAAAATATATTCCAAAACATGCAATAAGGTTAAACTGCACTAAAGTTAAACTGCAAAGTTAAACTGCAAAAAATGTGTCAAAGAAAGTAACTTTATGTCCTGAATACAAAGTGTTATGTTTGGAGCAAATCCAACACAACACATCACTGAGTACAACTTTTCATATTGTTTAAGCATGGTGGTGGCTGCATCATGCTTTGGGTATGCTTGTCATCGGCAAGGAGTAGGTTGTTTTNTGGGTATGCTTGTCATCGGCAAGGAGTAGGTTGTTTTTTAGGATAAAAATAAACGGATTGAGCTATGCTCAGGCAAAATCCTTGAGGAAAACCTGGTTAAGTCTGCTTTCCAACAGACACTGGGAAACAAATGAACCTTTCAGCAGGACAATAACCTAAAACACAAGGCCAAATATACACTGGAGCTTACCAAGACGACATTGAATGTTCCCGAGTGGCCGAATTACAGTTTTGAATTAAAATCGGCTTTAAATCTATGGCAAGACTTGAAAATGGCTGTCTAGCAATGATCAACAACCAACTTGAAAGAGCTTGGAGAACTAAAACATTTTTTTTTTGCTAATATTGTCAAATCCAGGTGTGCAAAGCTCTTAGAGACTTACCCAGAAAGAATCACAGCTGTAATCACTGCCAAAGGTGATTCTAACATGTACTGACTCAGGGGTGTGAATACTTATCTCATTTACATCTCATTTACACTTCTGTATTTCCTTATCAATAAATTTGCTAAGATTTCGCGAAGCAGGTTTTCACTTTGTCATTGCGGGGTATTGTGTGTAGATGGATGAGATTTTAAAAAATCTATTAATCCATTTTGAATTCAGGCTGTAACACAGCAAAATGTGGAATAATTCAAAGGGTATATATACTTTCTAACAGCCCTGTAGGCTACTGTGTGTGTGTGT
>NC_036848.1:1280506-1314794 GCF_002910315.2 Salvelinus sp. IW2-2015
TGTGTGTGTGTGTCAAATCAAATTGTATTTGTCACATACAGGGTGTTTACAAACACTACAGTAACAAGATCATTCACATGTATCGATCACAAAACCATTTGATGTTGCCAATTATTTTATTAATGATTACTTAATTGGCAAAGTTGGCAAACTTAGGCAGGAAATGCCAACAACAAACAGTGAGCAATTGTATTCATGCATAAAAACTAAAAATTATGAAAGAAAAGCATTGTAAGTTTGAATTTTGTAAAGTTAGTGTGGGAGAGGTGGAAAAACTATTGTTATCGATCAATAATGACAAACCTCCTGGCATTGACAACTTAGATGGAAAGCTACTGAGGATGGTAGCTGACTCTATAGCCACTCCTATCACTCTTTAATCTGAGCCTAGAGGAAAGTATTTGTCCTCAGGCCTGGAGGGAAGCCAAAGTCATTCCGCTACCCAAGAGTGGTAAAGCAGCCTTTACTGGTTCTAACAGCAGACCTATAAGCTTGCTGCCAGCAAGCTTGTGCGAGCTGTACTGTTAGATTTCAGTGCAGCCTTTGATATTATTGACCATAACCTGTTGTTGAAAAAACTTGTGTTATGGCTTTTCAACCTCTTCCATATCGTGGATTCAGAGCTATCTAATTGAACTCAAAGGGTTTTCTGTAATGGAAGCTTCTCTGTCAAACATGTAAAGTGTGGTGTACCGCAGGGCAGCTCTCTAGGCCCTCTGCTTTTTTTCCATTTTTAGTAATGACCTGCCACTGGCATTAAACAAAGCATGTTTGTCCATGTATGCTGATGATTCAACCATATACGCATCAGCAACCACAACTAATGAAGTCACTGAAACCCTTAACAAAGAGTTGCAGTCTGTTTTGGAATGGGTGGCCATTAATAAACTGGTCCTGAACATCTCTAAAACTAAGATCATTGTATTTTGTACAAATCATTCCTTAAATTCTAGACCTCAGCTGAATCTGGTAATGAATGGTGTGGCTGTTGAACAAGTTGAGGAAACTAAATTACTTGCCGTTACCTTAGATAGTAAACTGTCATGGTCAAAACATTTGGATTCAATGGTTGTAAAGATGGGGAGAGGTCTGTCCGTAATAAAGAGATGCTCTGCTTTTTTGACATCACACTCCAAAAAGCAAGTTCTGCAGGCTCTAGTTTTGTCTAATCTTGATTATTGTCCAGTCATGTGGTCCAGTGCTGCAAGGAAAGACCTAGTTAAGCTGCAGCTGGCCCAGAACAGAGCGGCACGTTTTGCTCTTCATTGTAACCTGAGGGCTGATATAGATACTATGCATGCCAGTGTCTCTTGGCTAAGAGTTGAGGAGAGACTGACTGCATCACTTCTTCTTTTTATAAGAAACATTAATGTGTTGAAAATCCCAAATTGTTTGCATACAACTTACACACCGCTCTGACACACACACTTACCCCACCAGACATGCCACCAGGGGTCTTTTCATAGTCCCCAAATCCAGAACAAATTCAAGAAAACGTACAGTATTATATAGAGCCCTTATTGCATGGAACTTCCTTCCATCTCATATYGCTCAAATAAACAGCAAACCTGGTTTCTACAAACAGATAAAGCAACACCTCGCGGCACAACGCCTCTCCCCCATTGGACCTAGATAGTTTGTGTGTATGCATTGATATGTAGGCTACGTGTGCCTTTTTAAAAATGTATGTAGTTCTGTCCTTGAACTGTTCTTGTCTATTGATGTTCTGTGTTATGTTTCATGTTTTTTGTGGCCCCAGGAAGAGTAACTGCTGCTTTTGCAACAGATAATGGGGATCCTAATAAAATACCAAATACACATGTTAAGCAGATGTTACTGTGGGCATAGCAAAATGCTTGTGTTTCTAGCTCCAACAGTGCAGTAATATCTAACAAGTAATATCTAACAAGTAATATCTAACAATTTCACAACAATACACACAAATCTAAAGTWAAGGAATGGAATTAAGAATATGTAAATATTTTGGACTCCCGAGTGGTGCAACGGTCTAAGGCACTGCATTGCGTTACTACGGTCCCGGGTTCATATCCTGGACTGTGCCACAACCGGCTGTGGTCGGGAGTCCCATAGGATGGCGCACAATTGGCCCAGCGTCGTCCGGGTTAGAGGAGGGTTTRGCCAGTGGGGCTTTAGTTGGCTCATTGCGCTCTAGCGACTCCTTTTGGCGGGCCGGGTGCCTGAGGGCTGGCGACTGGCTTCCAGACTAAGCTGGCTGGTGTTAAGAGCGCGGGTTTCTGAGGACGCTTTCTGAGGACGCGTGACACAACCTTTGCCTCTCCCGAGCCCGTTGGGGTGTTGCAGCAATGAGCCAAAAACAAAAAGGGTATAAAATACAACAACAAAAATTATATATATATATATATATATATAGGGCGGCCCGTCAAGAAGTCCAGGACCGAGTTGCACAGGGTGTGGTTCAGACCCAGGGCCTCTAGCTTAATGATGAGCTTGTAGGGTACTATGGTGTTGAATGCTGAGCTATAGTCAATRAACAGCATTCTTACATAGGTATTCCTCTTGTCCAGATGGGTTAGGGCAGTGTGCAGTGTTATGGCGATTGCRTCGTCTGTGGATCTATTGGGGCGGTAAGGAAATTCAAGTGGGTCTAGGGTATCAGGTAGGGTGGAGGTGATATGATCCTTGACTAGTCTCTCAAAGCACTTCATGATGACAGAAGTGAGTGCTACGGGCGATAGTCATTTCGTTCAGTTACCTTTGCTTTCTTGGGTACAGACACCAATTGTGGTGTGTTGGTGTGTGTGTGTGTGTGTGTGTGTGTGTGTGTGTGTGTGTGTGTGTGTGTGTGTGTGTGTGTGTGTGTGTGTGTGTGTGTGTGTGGTGTGTGTGTGTTGTGTGTGTGTGTGTGTGTGTGTGTGTGTGTGTGTGTGTGTGTGTGTGTAGTGATGGCAGTCAGGCAGGAATTGTAGTCGTGTACTTCCTTGTATTTGTTGGAGTAGGTGAGTGTTTGTGGTGATGAGACAGATAAGGCATAGGTAATCTTTGATCAAACGGGGAAAAATATACCAGGGAGATATTTCACATATTGTAACATATTGTAAACTGACTGTAAGTCGCTCTGAATAAAAATGAGAGGTAAAATGTAATATAAATGTTTCCTCTGTGCAGTATTCAGAGGACACATGATCTTATAAGCAGAAGACAGATAACACACACAGAATTGACGATGCACAGAGTAACACATGAACAACAGGGAGCAAATGTAAGTAAGTACTGTAAGTAAATGTAACAAACAAACTCCATGATGATCCTATATTTACTGTGGTTATCGAGCCACAATAAGACTTTTGAATGGACTTTTGAACAGCCCCCACCCATCTTTACTTTGAATCCAGACCATAACCATAACACCATAACACCAACACCATAACACCATAACCATAACACCATAACACCATAACACCATAACCATAACACCATAACACCATAACCATAACACCATAACACCATAACACCATAACCATAACACCATAACCATAACACCATAACCATAACACCATAACACCATAACCATAACACCATAACCATAACCATAACACCATAACCATAACACCATAACACCATAACGTGCTCATTCCCCTCCTGTACTCCCTGTTCACCCACGACTGCATGACCAGGCACGACTCCAACACCATCATTAGGTTTGCAGACGACACAACAGTGGTAGGCCTGATCAACGACAACGACGAGATATCCTATAGGGAGTAGGTCCTGTCCTGGGTGGTGCCAGAATAACAACCTATCCCTCAACATAATCAAGACAAAGGAGATGATTGTGGACTACAGGAAAAGGAGGACCGAGCACGCCCCCATTCTCATCGGCGGGGCTGTAGTTGAGCAGGTTGAGTGCTTCAAGTTCCTTGGTGTCCACATCACCAACAAACTAGAATGGTCCAAACACAYCAAGACAGTAGTGAAGAGGGCATGACAAAACCTATTTCCCCTCAGGAAACTAAAAAGATTTGTCATGGGTCCTCAGATCCTCAAAAGGTTCTACAGCTGCAACATCGAGAGCATCCTRACTGGTTGCATCACTGCCTGGTATGGCAACTGCTCGGTCTCCGACCGCAAGSCACTACAGAGGGTARTGCGAACGGCCCAGTACATCACTGGGGCYAAGCTTCCTGCCATCCACAACCTTTTTACCAGGCGGTGTCAGAGGAAGGCCCGAATAATTGTCAAAMAATTGACCCCAGCCACCCTRGTCATAGACTGTTCTCTCYGCTACCGCATGGCAAGCRGTACCGGAGYGTCAAGTCTAGGACCAAAAGGCTTCTCAACAGCTTCTACCCCAAAGCCATAAGACTCCTGAACAGGAAAACAAATGGCTACCCGGACTATTTGCATTGTGTCCCGCCACCCCCCACCCGCCAAGCCCTCTTTTTCGCTGCTGCTACTCTCTGTTTATCATATATKCATAGTCACTTTAACTATACCTACATGTATATATTGCCTCAATCAGCCCACCTGTACATAGCCTCGCTACTGTATATAGCCTCGCTACTGTATATAGCCTCGCTACTGTTATTTTCACTTTCTTTTTACAGTTGTTTTTATTTCTTTACTTATCTATTGTTCACCTCATACCTATTTTTTACTTAAAAAATGCACTGTTGGTTAGGGCCTGTAAGCAAGCATTTCACTGTTGTATTCGGCGCACGTGACAAATAAACTTTGATTTGATATAGTGAAGAATATGGTGGTGTACACACACAGTAACATGTGCATAAGCCTACTTGTTAGTACATGTTCCCGAACCAGCAGAGTTACTATCAAACTGACACTCTCACAGGTTCCACCCTCTCTCTCTGCCTTCACTTTGGGAACCCAACCCAGTATTCTTCTACTAGGTCAACATCAAATCTAGTCCCTGCCCTGAGCTTGTTTCTGGTCAAAGGCAAATACTTACTCATAGCTCTATTATCTACGGGTACAATTCAATAAGTGACGTATGTTTATTGCCGTGAGAATCACCTTTGCAACAGAAGTAAGAGTTCTGCAGAACTKGAGCAATGATGGTATGTTTTGGTGTGTTATCTTGGCACAGATAAAGAGAGGTGTTGCGTCACAATACTACAGAGGAGTTATTTTCCTCAGTTAGTTTGTTTTCTTCCCCTTTCACAGCTCATGTAGTTTTGTTATGTTGAAGACAGGTTATTTGGATAATTGTTGGTATTGTGGCAGATTACATGACTAGTACAACACCAAACATTCCAATACATCTATGTCGTTAAGTACAAATAGTCACGCAACGTAGCAAACGTTGAAGCGAAATGAAATGCACCCCAGGTGTGCTATTGCGTTACATGTGTCTTTTTGCTTTCTCCTTGTATTCGGCGACCTCTAGCGCATGAGAAGAGAACRGCAGGCAACACCTGGAGTATCCTGCAGGTGGCACCAAATATCGTGGTAATGTCAAGTACGGGGCGGGAGCAATGCCCTGATTGGGTCAACTCGAGTCCCTCAAAAGCTGGCAAAACAAAGCTGCTCGCTAGTTAGCTAGCCAATTACAGGCTAACGGGAAAAATGGCTTAGCGTGGTCCCCCCCCATTACGCCGACAATCATATAGCTGTAATTTTTTGTTGATACATATGATTTACGTTTTTAGTATTCCTTGTAAACGTACTTGAGTCATGCAAACTCTCGTTCGTTGGATTTAGCAGGCTCATATGAACATCTTTTGACATCAACACGGCTCAGCTCAACCGGTGCAGGTACAGTAGGTTTGTTATGTTTAGCTAGCTAACCCAACGGCTCTTTTGAAAATGCATCGATATAACAAATTATCTATTGTTTTGTATAATAAATTATATAAATGCATGTGTGTGTTTTAGAGTTATATATTATATAAATGTATGTGTGTTAAAGTTGTACTTTGATAATTAGCTAACAACAAATAGCAAGAAGCTGGACTTATCTTTAACTGTAAATGTTGGCGGCATTCAATGAAACTGCGCGAGTGTGGGGACTGTTTGTGCCGCTGTTGCTAGCCTGTAATTTGTCAGCCTTTGAGGCTTCGGCCGTTATTTTAGGACATTTCTTTATTCATCATATCGGTATTATTGGTGCTAATCATGGGAGCTTGCTAGTTAATTGATCTAGGTAGAAAATATATTTTACCCCCGTCTATRTGGCCTTGGCTTTATTGGCAAGCAAACGTTGCTATGATCAAATTGATTAGCTACCCCCCCTTGTCGTTTGTTTGGTTCGGATGATTTGATTACAAGCTCAAACTGCTAATCTCACAACTAGTCCAGCTAATAATGAGCCATTTTACGCAACGACAAACCCCCCCCACTGTTTTCAACCATGATCTGTACCTCGCTGAGTGTCTGTACCCAAGATCTGATGGTTTGTTGTTCCTTGCGCGAGCTGCTGATCGAAACATTTTCTTCCTCTAGCAGACCCGGAGCAACATGGTAGTTCCGGACAGCGCCACTGCGGCGCAACCAGCAGACAACGACTGTGTGAAGCCCTCCCAGCCGAGCTACGAGGAGGAGCAGGAGCTAGCAGGGGTGGAGTTGGAGGAGGTACGTAAGCTCCAGGAACTCATTCGAAGACTTGAGGTCCAGAATCAAACACTCCGCAACAGGGGAGGCAGTAAGAATCTCAGAGAGACCACCACAAACAACAGTAACCTCACAACCAGTACCAACATCAATGAGATAATCTCCTCCTGTGAAGGAGAGATCAACACCAACTCCCTTCTCAGGTTGGAGAGCAGTGGAAGTTGTGGAACGGAAGTAGGCGGCAGCAGTAGTGACATGGAGCTGTCCCCTCCTCAGGACAGTAGTAGCAGTGAGGATATGTCCCAGCTCCCTGTAGTTAACCGGGAAGAGGAGGATGGTGGACTGTGCGCAGGCTTTCTGACCCTGCCGTGCGGGAACGGACCAGGACCGGCACAGACCCAGGGGCTAAGCACAACCCCAGAGAGTCCCTCTCTGGACAGCTATGAGTCTGAGACCCTGGCGGAGAGCGACTCGGGRKTGGACCAGTTGGCCCTGGATGAGGTGGATGTTCTGGACCTATGGGAGGACCTTGCAGAGGTGGATGACGAGGACAGCTGGTAGGTACCATGGTGATAGGAGAGAGAGAGAACRGCTGCATGTGAAATTGCACCCCATTTCCTGTATAGCTAATACTGTACTTTTGACCGGGGCTTCATAGGTCTCTCATCCAGTAGTGCACTGTGTCGCGAATAGAGTGTCCTCTGCACGCTGTCTGGAAGGTCCCGTATCTTTTTATTCGCTATGCTTGGATCATAAAGGATCTTAGTTCGCCTTAGGCGTGCCCCACGTGTGCATGTCAGTGTTTTAGTCTCCTGCCCCTTCCTTTCTGCTGCTATACCTGCAGATAYTGCACGCTGTGCTCTGTCGTGAAACAACTGTTCAGATGAAACGTATTCCTAGTAGACATTCAGATCACTGCAGATGACAGAGGAATTCATGTRGACTAACATTCACTAGTCTGTAGCCCACATGTTGGAGTGGCGACATCTGTTTACCACGGTCTCCAGGGGTCAGCTTGATGTCATACTGTGTTCACACTCAGCATGATGRAAGGCCCTATAGCCAGATKAGTCATTATGGTTCTGTTCTGTTGAACCTTTCACTCCTAGAAGTAGAGAGACTATGACCGCAACCTTTTTTTAGTCATACAAAAATGTACATTTGACCTGGCTTATGTCCCAAATGGCATCCTATTCCCTGTAGTGCACTACTTTTGACCAGAGCCCTATGGGCCCTAGTGCACTAGGTAGGGAATAAGATGCTGTTTGGGACGTAGACCTAGGTTGGAGTTGGGTCTCTGCAGTGGCAATTGGCCTGGTTTCAGTGATATGTAACAACCAGAGGAAACCGTGCAGAAAAGAGGCAGATTTTATGCAGCAGAGCCAGTAGGCTCCAGCAGCCTTTAGATGGAAATATCTGAGTGCTGCTTCTGCCTTGGAAATGCTCAGCTTTGTGGGCTGTATAAAATGGGCTGTGACAGGCAGTGCCTCTGATCACTGAATCTATGTGATTTGGAGAGAGAGAAAAGAGGGGGTAGTGTGGAGAGAGAGAGGATGGATAGTGACTGAGAGGGAGACCGAAATGGAAAGAGAGAGGGAGCACCTTGCTCTAGAGGGAGAGGGGCACAGCGGGGGAGGGGCCACTGTTGCCCTGGGTTAGGGGCAGCCAGCCAGCGGGAGAGAGGCCACTGTTGCCCTGGGTTAGGGGCAGCCAGCCAACGGGAGAGAGGCCACTGTTGCCCTGGGTTAGGGGCAGCCAGCCAGCGGGAGAGAGGCCACTGTTGCCCTRGGTTAGGGGCAGCCAGCCAACGTGATTTACTCAGTGCAGTGTGTGTGCGCGCTCAGCAGCAGTAGTGCTGTTCTCTGATGTGAATACCCAGAGAGGGAAGGAAGCTAGAGGCTTGAGCTCAGAGCCAGAACTAGCGCAGCACAGCTTGGCCTCTCAATGGTCAAGGACACATGGGTCCTATTCAATAGGCACCAAACCAAATAAAATGGACTGAAACAGGGACTACCTGAACTTGTCCAATAAGAAAGGCTTGTGTTAGTTTTCTGTTTTTAAAGCATTTTGCTACTGTGGGCCCTAATACATACAGCCATAGGTACTCCAATGGCATGACTTAACTTATTGCTTCTTGGCAAAGTTCAAAAGGACACACRCAGTTACTTATGTGCCCATGTTAAACTGTGATGATCCAAGGCTACAGTCAATACAGCATTTTCCACAGCCAGAGAAGTGAAAACTAGGGATGCGCGATATATCGGTGAACATATTGGAATCGGACGATATTAGCTAAAAATGYCAACATCGGTATTGGCCGATGTCTAGTTTAACGCCCYAATGTGCAAAACTGATGTCAAAGCTGACATGCATAGCTATATAACGTAGGTACATGACGTAATGACTCYACATAACATTTTGCGCTAAACGTGCAACACAGCATTCCTAAACTAGCCCACAATGTCTGCTTGTGTGGMTCGAGCAGTCATTTGAAAGAGTAACAAMATTTCAGCKAGACAACAAAAGCAAAATCCATTAAAGCCAAGATAATGGAATTTATAGCCCTTGACAATCAACCGTTTTCTGTCGTKGGTGATGTTGGCTTTYGCCGACTGGTCAAGCACCGGTACAAMCTACCAGGTGCGCTATTTTTCAGATGTTGCCCTACCAGAGTTACACAGTAATAGCGTCACTGCTATTAGCTTCACGACATGCATACTATGGAACGCCGTTTGGGTCTTTGCCTGTCAAAAAAGATACAGTAGCACTGTCAAAGCTGTACAAAAAAGTCTACAAWCACCGGCCACGAACTATCTGTTCGCATTGGTAATAAAGCATAATTTGTTTGACTGCAACYTCTGGGGTAGCTAGCTTTAGCTTAGTACCTAGCTAGCACCAATACAACCAGCCTGAAAACAATGACCAGTAGAACCTGCAGTCATTTTCATTATTCTTTCAATGATTTAGGAATCCTTGTAAGTATTAGCCAGGGTACCATTTGTTGTTCGCCTATTGAAATTGAACTTCAATTCATGAAAATAAATAGCTAGCCAGCTACTTAACCCTGTTTCCCAAAGCTAACGTTATAAGCAGCCAGCATCTGGCTAGTGAGGCTCGACTGCACCGGGTTATGTGTTGTGATGCTAGCCACAATGAGGATTAGGCACAATAGTGGAATTTGCGGTTTGCCTTCAAAATAAAAGTAYGTCATTGCCTGTAATGCAAATTAATACAAATAGTAGTATTATGCCATTATTTTATTTTGAAGGCTAACAGCAAAGGCCACTTGTGGCTAATCCTTATTGTGGCTAGCTTCACATTGATTGGTCSGACCACAATTAACCAAATAAGAACTCTCTYATAARTTAGGGTTATTTTAGATGACACCTACCTATATAGTTAGCTAGCTAACTATAGCTACTGAAACAGATGTTGTGTTATTTTGACATCTTTTTTGACACACAAAGACCCAAACTGCGTTCCATAGTAATCCTGGTTGAGAATGAAAYGACTGAACAACGAAACAGCACAGCAAGTAAGTGAAAGAAATWGGTTTTGATTATGTTTTACTGGTAATGGGGACATAGGTAAATGCCAACAAAATAACTTGTGTGTGTGTAACCTTTATTTAACTAGGCAAGTCAGTTAAGAACAAATTCTTATTTACAATGACAGCCCGTACTATAGGACTCCCAATCAAACCGGATGTGATACAGCCGGGATTCAAACCAGAGACTGTAGTGACGCCTTTTGCACTGAGATGCAGTGCCTAAGACCGCTGCGCCCATGTGTGTGTTAACTATTGAACTGTACTAGAATGCTTAAAAAGCCACTAAAATGGTAAATATCGGATATTGGTATCGGCCAAAAATGTGATATTGGTGCATCACTAGTAGAAACAAGGCGTTGGTTGTCCTCTGTTTATCCTACATGCAGAGCTCCTAGTTCAGTCACTACTCCGGGCTTCTACTGCTGGCAAAGTCCTGGAAGGCAGTACCAAATTTTGCATTATTCAAATGACTGTCAGTCCTGTACTGTTGTTACTGTGTGTCTAGTCTGGGTTCTTCTGTTGTGGAGAAACGTGGCTTGTTTACCAGAATTTAATTAACACGATTGGATTACCTCAATGTTTGTAATGGCAGACTGCTAATTCCCAAATAATCCATTTTAATTTAATGTTCCCTCTGTAAACCACAAGGTTCATCTAGGCCTGTGGGTTGTGTGTGTTTGCCAAGTCCAGGGTGTTTTTTTAAACTCATTATGCGTTTGTTTATCYGTCCCATTTTGTACAGTATTGTCCAAGGCAAACAAACGGGTACCATATTGTATTCCTGGTAGCTACTTTAGCAGCTGATCTGTGGATTAACAATCCAAAGCAGCAAGGCCTTGTTCTCTCTACCACATCATTAACCAGTCTGTATGAGGCCTTGTTCTCTCTTACCACATCATTAACGTCTGTATGAGGCCTTGTTCTCCTACCACATCATTAACCGGTCTGTATGAGGCCTTGTTCTCTCTACCACATCATTAACCGGTCTGTATGAGGCCTGTTCTCTCTACCACATCATTAACCGGTCTGTATGAGGCCTTCCGTTCTCTCTACCACATCATTAACCGGTCTGTATGAGGCCTTGTTCTCTCTACCACATCATTAACCGGTCTGTATGAGGCCTTGTTCTCTCTACCACATCATTAACCGGTCTGTATGAGCCCTTGTTCTCTCTACCACATCATTAACCGGTCTGTATGAGGCCTTGTTCTCTCTACCACATCATTAACCGGTCTGTATGAGGCCTTGTTCTCTCTAACATCATTAACCGGTCTGTATGAGGCCTTGTCTCTCTACACATCATTACCGTCTGTATGAGGCCTTGTTCTCTCTACACATCATTAACCGTCTGTATGAGGCCTTTTCTCTCACACATCATTAACCGTCTGTATGAGGCCTTGTTTCTTCTCACATCATTAACCAGTCTGTATGAGGCCTTGTTCTCTCTACCACATCATTAACCAGTCTGTATGAGGCCTTGTTCTCTCTACACATCATTAACCGTCTGTATGAGGCCTTGTTCTCTCTACACACATCACCGTCTGTATGAGGCCTTGTTCTCTACACATCATTAACCGTCTGTATGAGGCCTTGTTCTCTCTACACATCATTAACCGTCTGTATGAGGCCTTGTTCTCTCTACACATCATTAACCGTCTGTATGAGGCCTTGTTCTCTCTACACATCATTAACCAGTCTGTATGAGGCCTTGTTCTCTCTACACATCATTAACCGTCTGTATGAGGCCTTGTTCTCTCTACACATCATTAACCGTCTGTATGAGGCCTTGTTCTCTCTACACATCATTAACCGTCTGTATGAGCGCTTGTTCTCTCTACCACATCATTAACCGTCTGTATGAGGCCTTGTTTCTTCTACACATCATTAACCGTCTGTATGAGCCTTGTTCTCTCTACCACATCATTAACCGTCTGTATGAGGCCTTGTTCTCTCTACCACATCATTACCGGTCTGTATGAGGCCCGAGGTTTCTCTACCACATCATTAACGTCTGTATGAGGCCCGAGGTTCTCTACCACAACTTCAATAAATAATCCGCCCAGGCATGGACCCCCAAGCTGCTTTGGGCTGGAGGCTAGGCTCAGGGATACATCCCAAATGTACTATATAGGGTGCCATTTGGGTGGTGGCCGGGTGGATGCTGCTGGGGCCGGGTGGATGCTGCTGGGGCCGGTGGATGCTGCTAGCCGGGTGGATGCTGCTGGGGCCGGGTGGATGCTGCTGGGGCCGGGTGGATGCTGCTGGGGGCCGGGTGGTTGCTGCGGGGGCTAAACTGCTTTGGAGGGACTTAGGCAGCATGTGATCCATCATAGACCTTCTGCTACTTAAAACATTTACTGGAGGTTTGGAGAAATACTAGTATCTGAGGCTTGAAGTAACCCCGCTGTGCAAGGAACCTGCCAAAGAACGCACACCAGCTAAAGGAGAAAAAAAAGGTGTGCAGGCGATGGCGTGAGCTTTTGTTATGTGTGCAGGTGATGGCGTGAGAGCTTTGTTATGTGTACAGGTGATGGCGTTGCCTACCGGTATCTCTATGTAAAATCCAAAATGGTCCATTTACCAAATGATCTGCCCTTAGTGCCTCTACACTTCAACTGTAGCTCTGAGTATCACATGATCTGTTAAAACAACTGGCCTAGCTAACTCGGCCTACAACTTAGCATCAGCCACTGCCGGTCAGCTCTCCAATTGCTTGTAAATGGTCCAGGATCAAGTTGCTGACTTTAGAGCCCTGACTGTCAGCTGTCCTGTATGTGAGAGTGGACATGGATCATTCTTTCTGTGTTGTTGCTGGCCCAGTGGAATAGAGGGTTGTGTTTGTCCAATGGGAAGATGAGCCCAAGTTGATTACTCAAAAACCAGTTGCACGCCAGGTGTGGTGGTTGTGTGTGTCGTGGCTCAACCCATTCCCCATGTGACCCGGATCAAAAGTCCTCACGGACTTGGCAGTCCCTCAACTCAAACACTCACCGCTACTTAGCTAGACTTCACATGTACTCTAGGAACGTCAAAGCAATGCAAAAAATGCAAGACTCTCAGCCGATCACTGATGTTAAATATAGATCATTCACGTGAGGTGGTTGTGTAGTAGGCTAGGCATATTGTCTATATAGGCAAGACGTGGTGTAGGTCAGCGGACAACTCAGGCAGTAGAAGGTAAGTATAGTGATGGCTGGAGAGGACAGACAGTAAGAATGCATGTGATGGCTGAGAGACAAGTACAGTAGAAGGGTAATGCATAGTGATGGCTGGGAGAGGACAGCCACAGTAGAAGGTATGCATAGTGATGGGGACACATAAGAAGCATTGATGGCTGGAGAGGACAGCACAGTAGAATGGTAATGCATAGTGATGGCTGGAGAGGACAGCACAGTAGAAGGTAATGCATAGTGATGGCTGTGAAGGACAGTAGAAGTAATGCATAGTGATGGCTGGAGAGGACAGTAGAAAATGGAGTAATTGCATAGTGTGGCTGGAGAGGACAGTAGAAGGTAATGCATAGTGATGGCTGGGAGAGGACCAGATAGAAGGTAATGCATAGTGATGGCTGGGAGAGGACAGTAGAAGGTAATGCATAGTGATGGCTGGGATGAGGACAGTAGAAGGTAATGGCATAGTGATGGCTGGAGAGGACAGTAGAAGGTAAGCATGGTGATGGCGGGAGAGGACAGCACAGTAGAGGTAATGCACAGTGATGGCTGGGAGAGGACAGTAGAAGGTAATGCATAGTGATGGCTGGGAGAGGACATCACATTAGAAGGTAATGCATAGTGATGGGCTGGGAGAGACAGTACAGTAGAAGGTAATGTATAGTGATGGCTGGGAGAGGACAGTACAGTAGAAGGTACATGCATAGATGGCTGGGAGAGGACAGCACAGTAGAGCCCCCTTCATATGGAGAGGGCCATTGCACCATGATAGCTGGGAGAGGACAGCACAGTAGAGCCCTCATTAGGAGCATGGGGCATCCACAGTGATAGCTGGGAGACACAGTACAGTAGAGCCCTCATTAGGAGATGGGGCCATGCACAGTGATAGCTGTAGGTAGAGAACAGTACAGTAGAACCCTCATTAGGAGATTGGGGCCATGACAGTGATAGCTGGGAGAGAGGCAGTATAAACGGTAGAGGCCCTCTTAGGAATGGCCATGCACGTGATAGCTGGGAGAGAACAGCAGTAGAGCCCTCATTAGGAGATGGGCCATGCACAGTGAATGCTGGGAGAGAAAGCACAGTAGAGCCCTCATTAGGAGATGGGGCCATGCACAGTGATAGCTGGTAGAGAACAGTACAGTAGAGCCCTCATTAGGAGATGGGGCCATGCACAGTGATAGCTGGGAGAGAGCACGTACAGTAGAGCCCTCATTTAGGAGATGGGGCCGATGCACAGTGATAGCTGGAGAGAACAGTACAGTTAGAGCCCTCATTAGGAGATGGGGCCATGCCACAGTGATAGCTGGGAGAGAACAGCACAGTAGAGCCCTCATTAGGGATGGGGCCATGCACATGATAGCTGGGAGAGGGAGCCCTCATTAGGAGATGGGTGCCAATGCACAGTGATAGCTGAGAGGGTAGCCCTCAGTAGATGGGCCATGCACAGGCTACTGTGGAGGAAGAGCGTCAGTGGCAGGGATGGACTGAGAAACACAGCACTGCAAATACTGGACTGGTTTTTGCCTGGGGATAGCGGGATAGCTAGAATGGGCAGAACTAAATGTTGGTTTCGGGGGGGATGGGGCTGGGGCGCGTGTGTGGTTACTGTCTAGGATTGAATATAATTGGATTGGGTTTTTCATAAGACTGCCTTAGATCTGTACTTCAAGGTATACTGTATCCTTATCCTCCTCCACACTGTATCCTTACCTCCTGCCACACTGCTATCCTTATCCTCCTGCCACAGTATCCTTTCTCCTGCACACTGTATCTTATCCTCCTGCCACACTGTATCCTTATCCTTCCTGCCTCACTGTATCCTTATCCTCCTGCCACACTACCTTATCCTCCTGCCACCACTATCCTTATCCTCCTGCCTCACTTGATCTCATCCTCTGCCTCACTGTTCCTATATCCTCCTGCCTCACACTGTTCCTTATCCTCCTGCCCTCACTGTATCCTTATCCTCCTGCCTCATTGTATCCCTATCCTCCTGCCTCACTGTATCCTTATCCTCCTCCTCACTGTACTCCTTATCCTCCTGCCTCACTGTATCCTTATCCTCCTGCCACACTGTATCCTTATCCTGCCACACTGTATCCTTATCTCCTGCCACAGTACCTTATCCTCCTTGCCCGTTCTTTGCTGTGGCTTATGTTTGCAACCAAGACATACTGCTGTATGTTGGAACAAGTTTAGTATTTTCTAAGAATAAACTCTCTGTAAACGGTAATGTTCTCTGCCTCTCATCCTAGCTGCACCTACAGTCCACCTCTTTCACTCACTACATCCATGCCTCTTTCACTTCCACCTACAGTTCCATGCCTCTTTTCACCTCCACCTACAGTCCCATACCTCTTGTCACTCCACCTACAGTCCCCTACCTCCTTTTACTCCACCTACAGTCCCCTACCTCTTTTACTCCACCTACAGTCCCCTACCTCTTTCACACCACTACAGTCCCATACCTCTTTCACCCCACCTACAGTCCCATACCTCTTTCACCCACCTACAGTCCCATACCCTCTTTCACCCACCTACAGTCCCATACCTCTTTCACCCCACCTACAGTCCCATACCTCTTTTACTCCACTTACAGTCCCATACCTCTTTCCACTCCACCTACAGTCCCCTACCTCTTTCACCCCACCTACAGTCCCATGCCTCTTTTCACCCCACCTACAGTTCCCCTTGCCTCTTTCACTCCACTACAGTCCCATACCTCTTTCACTCCACCTACAGTCACATACCTCTTTCACTCCACCTACATCACAACCTCTTTTCACTCCACCTACAGTCCCATACCTCTTTCACTGCCACCTACAGTCCCCTACCTCTTTCACCCCACACTACAGTCCCATACCTCTTTCACTCCACCTACTCCCATACCTCTTTCACTCCACCTACAGTCCCATACCTCTTTCACCCCACCTACAGTCCCATACCCTTTCACCCCACCTACAGTCCCATACCTTTTCCACTCCCAAACCTACAGTCCCATACCTCTTTCACCCCACCTACAGTCCCCATACCTCTTTCACCCCCCTATCAGTCCCATACCTCTTTCACCCACCTACAGTCCCATACCTCTTTCACCCCACTACGTCCCATACCTCTTCACCCCACCTACAGTCCCATACCTCTTTCACCCCACCTACAGTCCCATACCTCTTTCACTCCACCTACAGTCCCATACCTCTTTCACTCCACCTACAGTCACATACCTCTTTCACTCCACCTACAGTCACATACCTCTTTCACTCCACCTACAGTCACATTACCTCTTTCACTCCACCTACAGTCACATACCCTCTTTCACTCCACCTACAGTCACATACCTCTTTCACTCCACCTACAGTCACTACCTCTTTCACTCCACCTACAGTCCCCATACCTCTTTCACTCCACTACAGTCACATTACCTCTTTCACTCACTCAGTCCCATACCCTTTCCTCACTACATCACATACCTCTTTCACTCCACCTTCAGTCACTACCTCTTTCACTCCACCTACAGTTCCCATACCTCTTTCACTCCACCTACAGTCACATACCTCTTTCACCCACCTACAGCCCATACCATCTTTTCACTCCAACCTACAGTCCCATACCTCTTTCACTCCACCTACAGTCCCATACCTCTTTCACCTCCACCTACAGTCCATACCTCTTTCACTCCACCTACAGTCACATACCTCTTTCACTCCACCTACAGTCACATACCTCTTTCACCCCACCTACAGTCACATACCTCTTTCACTCACCTACAGTCACATACCTCTTTCACTCCACCTTACAGTCACATACCTTTTCACTCCACCTACAGTCACCTACCTCTTTCACTCCACCTACAGTCACCATACCTCTTTCACTCCACCTACAGTCACATTACCTCTTCACTCCACCTACAGTCAACATACCTCTTTCACTCCACCTACAGTCCCATACCTCTTTCACTCCACCTACAGTCACATACCTCTTTCACTCCACCTACAAGTCACATACCTCTTTCACTCCACCTCAGCACATACCTCTTTCACTCCACCTACAGTCCCATACCTCTTTCACTCCACCTACAGTCACATACCCTCTTTCACTCCACCTACAGTCACATACCTCTTTCACTCCACCTACAGTCACATACCTCTTTCACTCCACCTACAGTCACATACCTCTTTCACTCCACCTAACAGTTCACATACCTCTTTCACTCCACCTACAGTCACATACCCTCTTTCACCCCACCTACAGTCACATACCTCTTTCACTCCACCTACAGTCACATTAACCTCTTTTCACTCCACCTTACAGTCCACATACCTCTTTCACTCCACCTACAGTCCATACCTCTTTCCACTCCACCTACAGTCACATACCTCTTTCACTCCACCTACAGTCACATACCTCTTTCACTCCACCTACAGTCACATACCTCTTTCACTCCACCTACAGTCACATACCCTTTCACTCCCCTACAGTCCCATACCTCTTTCACTCACCTACATCACATACCTCTTCACTCCACCTACAGTCACATACCTCTTTCATCACCTACAGTCCCATACCTCTTTCACTCCACCTACAGTCCCATACCTCTTTCACTCCACCTACAGTCCCATACCTCTTTCACTCCACCTACAGTCCCATACCTCTTTCACTCCCACCTACAGTCCCATACCTCTTTCACTCCACCTACAGTCCCTACCTCTTTCACTCCACCACAGTCCCATACCTCTTTTCACTCCACCTACAGGTCCCTACCTCTTCACTCCACCTACAGTCCCATACCTCTTTCACTCCACCTACAGTCCCATACCTCTTTCACTCCACCTACAGTCCATACCTCTTTCACTCCACCTACAGTCCCCATACCTCTTTCACTCCACCTACAGTCCCTACCTCTTCACTCCACCTACAGCTCACATACCTCTTTCACTCACCTACAGTCCCCTACCTCTTCACCTCCACCTACAGTCCCCTACCTCTTTCACCCCACCTACAGTCCCCTACCTCTTTTTCACCCACCTACAGTCCCCTACCTCTTCACCCCACCTACAGTCCCATACCTCTTTCACCCCACCTACAGTCCCATACCTCTTTCAACCCCACCTACGTCCCATACCTCTTTCACCCCACCTACAGTCCCATACCTCTTTCACCCCACCTTACCAGTCCCATACTTCTTTCACCCCACCTTACAGTCCCATACCTCTTTCACCCCAACCTACAGTCCATACCTCTTTCACCCACCCTACAGTCCCATACCTCTTTCACCCCACCTACAGTCCATACCTTTTCACCCCACCTACAGTCCCATACCTCTTTCACCCCACCTACAGTCCCATACCTCTTTCACCCCACCTACAGTCCCATACCTCTTTCACCCCACCTACAGTCCATACCTCTTTTCACCCCACCTACAGTCCCATACCTCTTTCACCCCACCTACGTCCCATACCTCTTTCACCCACCTTACAGTCCCATACCTCTTTCACTCCACCTACAGTCCACATACCTCTTTCACTCCACCTACAGTCACATACCTCTTTCACTCCACCTACAGTCACATACCTCTTTTCAACTCCACCTACAGTCACATACCTCTTTCACTCCACCTACAGTCACATACCTCTTTCACTTCCACCTACAGTCCCATACCTCTTTCACTCCACCTACAGTCCACATTACTCTCTTTCACTCCACCTACAGTCTCCATACCTCTTTCACTCCACCTACAGCCATACCTCTTTCACTCCACCTACAGTCCCATACCTCTTTCACTCCACCTACAGTCCCATACCTCTTTCACTCCACCTACAGTCCCATACCTCTTTCACTCCACAGGGAGTTGAGTGTAGCAGGGTGCTGTTCTCTCCTCCTAGAGGCATATGTAACCGCTAGCCTATTTCTAGTAGTAGATGATTAGTGTTATGAAGGATCCTGAGTGTGTGTGTGGTTGTTCCACCAGGCGTAAAAGACGAAGGCATGCCTCTTGCAGACATTCCCACATACTAAAGGTTATTAAATGCATACCTCACAGGCCAGCGAACCATTTAATGCTGTGTTCTCATCTCAGTGTTCTGCTGTTCACTTGGCTGCAGGCAGGCTGGATAAACAGGCTTTGAGGCTTTGCAAATTGTAAATTGCTTCTCCCTCTCTCCATCCACCACCACCTCACTTTCTCATCCTCTTCCTTTCATCACTCCCTGCCTCTTTATCTACCACATTGCTCTCCTTCTCTCTGTTTTCCATCCCCATCTGCCTGCCTCATCTCTTCTCTCTCTGTCTCTGCAGGTTGTATGTCTCCCCTATGAAGCARGTAGTTGCTGAGCCCAGACYTGAGTCTCCTCTGAAGTGGTGTCGGAAGGTTCTGGACCACCCCAGCCCAGAGACGGAGGTGGCCTGTCGCACCCTGCTCAACCGTCTCGACCAGAGTACGCACCTACCTCGTAACCTTTAGAATTACCTTACGATGACCATATAACAACCCTAAAGTAACTATACTATAGTAACCTTACACTAACCATGTACAATAACCTTATAATAATCCTATAATAACTTAATAATAATCATACATTTTGATGGCCATAAACATAACTGTATAATAACCTTACAATAACATAACTGTATAGGAATCCTTCCATACAGTAACCTTATAATGACCAACAACCTGTCCTACACCCAATAACCTCATAACAAGCAATAAACTAATACAAAAAATGGAGTTTGTCACTGACCACCAGTGAATGCAGTCATAACTCAGTATCTGKCAATAACCAGTACGGCCTCCTGTCCAGTAACTGTCATGACTAGWACTACTGTTCCCTGAAGGAAGGGAACTAAGTACACCATGCTATGGGGAGTCGCACTCTCACGACTTCAGTCGAAGGATTTACAATCACTCCTGACATGGTCAATGAAGTCTGCGCCTCGCTGGAAGTATCTGGCGTTACACAAGTGATGAGCGTGAGGCTCGGATTCATTMCTTCAATTTCATACCGCTCTTCACCGAGCCCAGGAACAGGCGGCGTAGGGTCAATGTTGTTTCCCGTCCTTCAGGGAACAGTAGTTAGTCATAACGTTACGTTCCCTTTGTCAGTCAAGCACATACTATGGGGAAGTATAATCATGCCCCAAGTCGACCCCAATGGATACYAAGTTAAATGGCCCATGGCAGACCACCCAGACCTGACCGCATTAGATGCGGCAGTCTGGGTATTGCGTGCTACCTGTTGACTTTCCCCTGTCCCAGCAGTCAGCACCCTGTGGGCTACACTGGGAGCCGTAACAAGCTATAAAACCTCACAAAAAGTGTGTGGTGATGCCCCACTCGCCGCGGCAGAAATATCTCCTATAGCCAACCCGTGAAAAGACGCTACCAGACCCCTGGTGGAGTGGGCACTAGGGAACCCTTGCGGCTATATGCCAGGGAGAAGCAATCCAGTGGGAGAGACACTGCCGCGAGCGATTTGCCAGGGAGAAGCAATCCAGTGGGAGAGACACTGCCGCGAGCGATTTNTAAAACCTCACAAAAAGTGTGTGGTGATGCCCCACTCGCCGCGGCAGAAATATCTCCTATAGCCAACCCGTGAAAAGACGCTACCAGACCCCTGGCGGAGTGGGCACTAGGGAACCCTTGCGGCTATATGCCAGGGAGAAGCAATCCAGTGGGAGAGACACTGCCGCGAGCGATTTGCCAAAACAGACAAGCCGGGCACATAACCGGATATCCCAGGTCCATTCTATGCACCGGACACAGGGCAACCTCTGCTCTTCAGAAGGAAGAGGAGGAGATGAAAAGGGAAATGTTCATCTTAGTTAGTTCATCTTGCAGAGTGAATAGCTACACTGTTTGTATTCGGGCATGTTTCTGGTCGCCTTGCCATAATTAAAAGCAGTGGTTCGTGCTTTCAGTTTTGCGTGAAGGCTGCCATCAATCCACGGTTTCTGGTTGGGGAAGGTTTTAATAGTGCTAGGTAGTCAGCTAGCTTGCCATCCACCGGAGGCGTGTGCAGCAGTCCATCCYTTCCAGATCCTGAAGAGGCCACACCCATGCAGCATCAGCATAGYTGAATGCGGGTTGGACCAGGTTGTGGCACAGTTTTATGAATGATATGTTGGATACTAGGTTTGCTCCCGCTACTCCCGTAACTGTCCCGGAACTAAGTCCTYTTCGTTACCTGAGAAACCCCCATTGCCATCCGAACGTGGGCCTTGTATCTAACCAGCCACCTCACGATCTCCCCATTGTAATGCTAGTTCCACCTGTTCCGACCACAGCCCCAAGTCTCTCTCCGCTTCCTACACCTCGGTCCCAGCCGAGGTACCGGTATCCGGGAAAGAGAAGTTGCCATCGKTAACTCCAAGCTTCCTCAAGAGTGCTACATATCTTTCCAGGGAGTGTGCACACATTACATGGAAATATGCACACAGAATGGTTTGAGCCTATGGCCCAGGTCAAAAGTAGTGCACTTAACAGGGAATAGGGTGCTATTTGGGACAYAGACAATTGCTAGGTCAACACCTTTGCCATGGTCAATTTCAGTGGACCTTTGAAACCGTTTATCTATCTGTGCCCTCTGTAGTCTTGTTTACTGCTCATTTTGTGTGTAGGGCTCTAAAATGCGCCAAAGTATTTTGCTGCACGACCAGGAGTTTTATTTTGTACGGAAGGAAGTCTAGAGGACATTTATAATACTTTCTTTTATTTTTTAAATAGCGATCACAAGAGAATTTTCTGGTGATCAAGGCGTAACGAAAGCTGTTTTGTCGATCACGAGAAATTCTATAAAAAAGGATTGGGTGTATTGAGGATAGATTGACAGCAGCTGGTGCTTTGATAAGAAGGCCCAGGTCTATGCATCAGCACATGGCTACTTATGGCAAATGTGGTCTAATCAAAAGTCTGACTGCTTCTGGTGCACTATGACACTGCTGTCAACTTGTCCTCAAATACATCCACTCCTAATGTAGACAGTGTCCTCAAATACATCCACTCCTAATGTAGACAGTGTCCTCAAATACATCCACCCCTAATGTAGACAGTGTCCTCANGCGAGCGATTTGCCAGGGAGAAGCAGTCCAGTGGGAGAGACACTGCCGCGAGCGATTTGCCAGGGAGAAGCAGTCCAGTGGGAGAGACACTGCCGCGAGCGATTTGCCAGGGAGAAGCAGTCCAGTGGGAGAGACACTGCCGTGAGCGATTTGCCAAAACAGACGACAAGCCGGGCACATATCCGGATATCCCAGGTCCATTCTATGCACCGGACACAGGGCAACCTCTGTTGCTCTTCAGAAGCAAAAGGAGGTGAAAAGGGAAATGGCTCAAAGTCCTGTATCTTGGCACCAGTGCTCAAACGCTAGCCACTTACACGCATAGACTGAATGGTAGCAATGACATTCAGAGGTAAACCCCTATCCATCAGATTGGCCTTCTCGGGCCATAGGAACCAAATCTCCGGCCTCTTGTACCAAACCTGTCCATGAGCCTGGGACGACCGGTCCCTGCGCAACTGGAGTTGCCATGGGTCCTCGCCTAAAAGGTGAATGATCTCTGCGAACCAAAGCTGCCTGGGCAAACTGGGATACACACAATGTATGATTAACCCTCCCAGCGCATCCTCTCTAACGTGGGTGGAATCAGAACCACTGGCGGCAACGCGTAAAGGAGGGTCCAAGGCCACTGGTGCGCCAGAGCATCCCTAGGGAAGACGTTCCCCCTGGATAGCCGATCCTCAACCGAATTGAGGCAACCGGGAACATCCACCGCCTGACGTGCGAGCAAATATGCACTGCCCCACAGTAACAGGGAGCAAGGTGAGGGGTACCCCCCCCCCCCCAGTATGATGTATTCCACCATCATGTCAGCACATGCCTGCCCGACAAACGAGGGAGGGGGAGCCTGAGCGCTAAGTACTGTTAGAATTTCCAGGTAATTGATATGCTGGTTTTACTGTGACACCGCCCATAGTCCCCGAATTGAGTAATCCTCACACAGGGGGACATGTCTGTCATGAGAACACCCGGCCCATGAGAACCCCTTGCGACAGTGGCCAGGGTCCCTCCACTGGGCTACTGCCCAAAGGCATGTCGGGGACACCTGACTCGACCGGTTTAGGTGGCCAGATGCAGCCAAGCGTGTGGCTATCACCCAGCAGTGGAACGTCCGCATCAATAATAGTGACAGGAGAATGACCGCTATCATAGAAGACATTATCCCCATACTGTGCGCCTCAATTAAAATTTGGCCAAGCAGACCTGAACCCCATTTCCAGGGACAGATAAGCGTGCCTAACTCGAGCCCCAGGAATGGAATGTGCTGCTATGGGGTTAGACAACTCTTTTTCTGATTTACAATAAAACATAGACCTGAACATGGGACACCAGCCTGGATATATGTAACCGCTTGTTACCTTGACTCCTCTGCTATCAGCCAATCGTCCAGATAGGCCAATACCCTCAGCTGCCTCCATCACCTTTTGAAAAGATGAGGTGAGAGGAACAATCCGAATGGGAGTACCAACAACTCATAGGATATTGCCTCGTAATGGATTCTCAGGAACTTTCTGTGACAAGGGCACATGAAAGTATGCATCCTTTAGGTTGATGGTGGCGAACCAGTTGCCGAGACGCACGAATCGTAACAGCCGTTGCTTTGTGAGCATATTGAATTTGCAAACTCAGATGTTTGCTCAGGTCACGCATGTCTAGAATGGGGCCTAACCCCCTGTCCCTTTTCGGAACCAGGAAATACAAGCTGTACCAGACGTCCTGGCTTCCGACAGAGGAATCACTCATGTTGCCTGTTTCTGGAGCATGGATAATTCCGCTCTTTAATACTGGTGCTGATGCCAGGGGACCAGTCGACGTGATGGCATTGCGAAAATGTGGGGGGCCTACAACGAATTGTAACCTGTACCCGATGTCACTGTTCGCATTACCCAGAGCGACACTGTCTCCCATAAAGGAGGCATGACGCCTCCTCGTGGATCTTGTTTTTATCTCCACCACTCTTGACAACCTTGTTGGAATGTGGAGGGACATGTGTATTCCACATAGTTCAATATAACAACACTCTTGAAACCCCAAAACAATGAGGTTGAAACCATGTGGTTAGGCGCAAGCATTTGGGATGTACCCCGATTGGCCATGCCACTTGGGGTACTGTTGTCACCACTGGTGTTTGGGGCGGCTGGCAAGGGAGGACCTGATCCTGTGCCATCCCCAAACTTCCCTGTGTCTTGGCAAGACCATCTCTCTCACCTCGCCCCTGGAAGCGGGGGGGTGCTTGTGCCAGACAGACTGGCGTTGTGCCTAGGAATCTGGCTGATCCGACCTGGTGCTGGGCCCGGCCCCTGGGGCAGTCCGCTTGGCCGGCGGATCTCTGTCTTCCAGAAGGTACTTCTCCTCTTGCTGCTTTTTGGCCTCGAACTGGGCCTGCATAGCCTCCACGGCCGACCCGAACAACCTTGTGAGAGAAATCGGCTCATTGAGGAACGTCGGTCTGTCCCTCTCCGGCACCTGCGACAGCATAAGCCAAAGCTCCCATGCTCTTCCCGAGTGCCAGAACGGTGCACCGGGACATGTGCAGAATGAAGTCTGCCGCATCACGGATCTCATCCAGGAGCTCTGCGTTGGGGCTCTCCTGTGGCCAAAGCCATGCCCATCTCCTCCAGCAACTAAGTCTGGTAGACCTGCAGCATAGTGAAAGACGACAGGGATCGGGCACCCCATCTGCAAGATGCACCTTCTCAAATCAAATTTTATTTGTCACAGACACATGGTTAGCAGATGTTAATGTGAGTGTAGCAAAATGCTTGTGCTTCTAGTTCTGACCGTGCAGTAATATCTAACAAGTAATCTAACAATTTCACAACAACTACCTTATACACACAAGTGTAAAGGAATGAATAAGAATATGTTCATATAAATATATGGATGAGCGATGGCCGTGCGGCATAGGCAAGATGCAGTAGATGGTATAGAGTACAGTATATACATATGAGATGAGTAATGTAGGGTATGTTAACATGATATAAAGTTGCATTGTTTAAAGTGACACATTTATTACATCCAATTTTTTATTATTAAAATGGCTAGAGATTGAGTCAGTATGTTGGCAGCAGCCCACTACGAACTAATTTACGTGATGGACTGTTTAAACAGTCCTTTGCCATCAAGGCTTGTGATCGATACCGAACGCTGTTTATTCAGTCTCTCAACTTCAACCGTTGGGTCCCAGCTTTTGACTCTCAACCCCTTGTACTGACCTTTCGCATTTTGTCCTGTTAGCGCGCCTCGATAGCGGCACGCAGCTGACACAGGCAAGAGGACTCGGCATAGGTCCGTGGCGTTGTCCTTCGCATTCGCATCTTTTTTGAGCCTTGCCTGTGACCATCTGGAGTTGCGCGTAAAGGTTGTCTCTGCGTGGAGATAGTGTAGTTTTGCCGCTCCCCTCACGACCTACGGTGGTATTGCTCACTCAATGATGTCCTTCCACCTATCGGCACTTGCTTAGGTCCTGGCGTAGTTGCGGCGCAAACAACGCTGACTGCGTTGTTGCACGACCTCACTACGCCATCTGGCAGAGCCTTTCACGGGTTGTGGGCGGAGCAGTTGCCGTATCAGGCAGTGATACAGCCCGACAGGATGCTCTCGATTGTGTCAATCTGCTAAAATATGTGCAGAGATTTTTGGTGTGACACAAGCCACAATTTCTTCAGCACTCCTGGATGAGGCGCTCGTGTGCGCCTCTTCCACCACGCTATGTCTGTGTTTGGTGGACCATTTCACGTTGTCCTGATCGTGTTACGCCGAGGACACTTTCCACCTTCTCCACTACATGTCTCGCAGATTGGATAGGGCGGCTTCCTCTTACTGCTTCCGAACGTCCACCACTCAGTCTCCTTTTTCTTGACTGTTGAGTTGATGTTATTTTCCTGACAAGCACACTCCGGAGGCCTCACCTCCTCTCACTGTAGGTCATCTCGTCGTATTTTCGGTTAATTTCAAAGATCTACCCACTGTAGTGCGCTCTGCAACTTTAATGATTGAGTTCGGAGGCGTCGCCATGCCACGCCAGTCATGGAGAACCGCGAGTACAGGTTAGGGCGCTGAGGACGCACCCTTGTGGAGCCCCAGGGTGTGATCAGTGGATGGGTGGAGATGTCTGTTTTCGCTACTCTCACCACTTCGGGGGGGGCCCCGTCAAAGCGCAGGGACTCTCTAGTTTCGCACAGGGCTGGGTGTATACCAGACCTCGAGACTTGCAATGTACGAGCTTCGCCGAGACCAAGGTATGTATGGTGTATAATATGAGCTGTAATCGAATTCGTGAAACATTCATTCTTACGTAGGGTTCCCTTGTCCCAGGATGCGCTAGTTTAGTCCAGTGATTTGCGTCATCTGTGACCTTTTTGCAGCAGGTACAGCAAATGGGAGTGGGTCTAGGTTGTCTGATAGAGGTGGAGGCTTAGATAGATCCTTTGACTAAGTCTCTCTAAAAGCACTTCATATGACGGTAAGTGTAGAGCTACCTGGCGATCCAGCTCGTTTAGCTCACGTACGCTTAGCTTTCTTTCGGGAACAGACAATGTGGGCCCTGCTTGAACGATACTGCATGCGCAGGATGGAACGCAGCGACTCGTATAGGGATTGATCTTATTTTTCTTCACCTTTATTCTACCAGGCCTAGGGCACGGTTCGACGAACACACTTCCTCATTTACAACTGCGACCTGGCCAAGATGAAGCAAGCAGGCGGTGTGTGACAAAAACAACAACACAGAGTTACACATGGGTTAAATGAAAGTACAGTCAATAACACAATAGAAAAATCTATTACAGTGTGCAAATGGAGTAAGGAGGGTAAGGGCAATAAATAGGCCAATCAGTAGCGGAAGTAATATTGTCCGTCAAAATACCAGCCAGCTGGTCTTTAGACCGTTGCTGGGACGCCGTCTGGGCCTGCAGCCTTGCGAGGGTTAACACCTTTAAATGTCTTTACTTCACGTTGGCCGCAGGTGAAGGAGAGCCCACAGGCGTATTGGTTAGCGGTCCGTGGTCATTGACTCTGTATTGTCCTCAAAGTGAGCAGAAGTTGATAAATTTATCTGGGAGCAAGACATCGGTAGGTCCGTGCTACGAGGCGGTGTTTTTCTTTTTGTAATCCGTGATTGGACTGTAGACCCTTGCCACACGTCTCGTGCTGTCTGAGCGTTTGAATTGCGAACTCTACGTTTGTCTCTATAACTGATGCTTTAGCAGTAGTTAGTCATCTTGAGCGAGTGAGATAGCACTACACTGTTTGTATTATTCGGGCATGTTTCCGGTCGCCTTGCCATATGATTAAAAGCAGTGGTTCGCGCTTTCAGTTTTGCGTGAAGGCTGCCATCAATCCACGGTTCTGGTTGGGGAAGGTTTTAATAGTGCTAGTAGTCAGCTAGCTTGCCATCCACCGGAGGCGTGTGCAGCAGTCCATCCCTTCCAGATCCTGAAGAGGCCACCACCCATGCAGCATCAGCATAGTCTGAATGCGGGTTGACCAGGTTGTGGCACAGTTTTATGAATGATATGTTGGATACTAGGTTTGCTCCCGCTACTCCCGTAACTGTCCCGGAACTAAGTCCTTTTCTGTTACCTGAGAAACCCCCATTGCCATCCGAACGTGGGCCTTGTATCTAACCAGCCACCTCACGATCTCCCCATTGTAATGCTAGTTCCACTGTTCGACCACAGCCCCAAGTCTCTCTCCGCTTCCTACACCTCGGTCCCCATCGCGAGGTACCGGTATCGGGGAAAGAGAAGTTGCCATCGGTAACTCCAAGCTTCCTCAAGAGTGCTACATATCTTTCCAGGGAGTGTGCCACGCATTACATGCCAATAATGCACACAGCAATGGTTTGAGCCTATGGCCCAGGTCAAAAGTAGCACTTAACAGGGAATAGGGTGCTATTTGGGACACAGACAATTGCGCTAGCACGTCCACACTCACCTTGCCGGCCGATAATGTTCCTCCTATTGGTCACATTCATATGCTGGAACTTCTGAACCAAACCACGTTTCTTACGTTCAATTTTCCATCCCCACCGACCCCTAGATAGCTCTTCTGCTCCTACTGCCTCATATCCACCTAGCACTGGTGCGTTGAGACTCCACGCGGCGGCTTTCAACCACCATGCCGCCCGCAAAGCAAGTATTTTGCTGCCGCCACCAGCGAGTCTTCTGTACTTTTCTGTACTGGAAGGCTAAGCCTTAGATTGAGGGCGACATTCCTGCAAAATACTTTCTTTTTTCTACCCTCGGAATTAGCCAGATCTCCACAAGCTCACTTTCTCTGGTGATTAAGACGTATCAGCCAAAAGCTGTTTTTTTGTCCGATCCACGAGTGAAATTCCTATAAATACAGGATCTGGGGTCGTATTGAGATAGATTCGACAGAGCAGTGGAGCTATCTGTGATTAAGACAGGCCCATTCCGTCGTCCTACTTCGCCCAGCAACATCGGCTACTACTCACTACTCCTGGCAAATGTGCTTCTATCATCCCATAACAAAGAGTTAGCTGATCTATGCTCTATCTGGAAGTGCCATACCTTCCATGATCACTGCTGTCACCCTTGTCCTGCAACTACATCCACCTTACCAATATCAATGATAGCATCAACGTTGTCCTCCATACACACCTCCCACTCCTAATGTAGACAGTCGTCCTCAAATACATCCACCCCTAACTGTAACAGTGTCCTCTATAACATCCCACTCCTAATGTAGACAGTGTCCTCAAGAATACATCCCACCTCCTAATGTAAGAACAGTGTCCTCAAATACATCCACCCCTCCTAATTGTAGACAGTGGCTCAAATACATCCACCCCTAATGTTAGGACAGTGTCCTCAAATACATCCCACCCCTAATGTAGACAGTGTCCTCAAATACATCCACCCCCTAATGTAGACATGGTCGTCCTCAAGACATCCATCCCACCCACGTACATGCTGTGCATGCCTCCAAATACATCATTCACCCCTCTAAATGTAGACAGGTGTCCCTCAAACTGACATCCACCCCAAATGTAGGACAGTGTCCTCATTCACCATCCACTTTCCCTTTAATGTAAGACAGGTGTTCCTCATACATCCACCCCTAATGTAGACAGTGTCCTCAATACATCCACTCCTATATTAGACAGTGTCCTCAAATACATCACTCCTAATGTAGACAGTGTCCTCAAATAACATCCACCCCTAATGTAGACAGTTCCCTCAAATACATCCACCCCTAATGTAACAGTGTCCTCAAATACCATCCACCCCTAATGTAGGACAGTGTCCTATACATCAAATCAAAGTTTTATTAGTCACATACACATGGTTAAGCAGATGTTAATGCGAGTGTAGCGAAAATGCTTGTGCTTCTATTCCGACAATGCAGTAAATAACCAACCAGTAAATCTAACCTAACAATTCACAAAACTACTACCTTATACACACACACAAGTGTAAATAGGACTAAAGAATATGTACATAAAGATACGTATGAAATGAGTGTCGGTACACGAACGGCAGTGGCAAGATGCAAGTAGATGGTATTAGAGTTACGTTTATACATATGAGTGAGGTACTTGCTAGGGTATGTAAACTCATACAATGCTGCGCACAGTTAGCGTTTAATAGTGGCGCTAGTGTTACACACTGTATCCGTAACATGAAACGCATGGCAAGCACATGCAGTAGATCGTTAGAGTAAAAGGTACCAGTAACTATACATTTATGAGCCTACTGAGGCTACATGTAGGCCGGACTATGTAAAACTATCTATACTTAAACTGCGCAGTCTGTCTGGAGTTTAACACACGTGGGTATGGTACATTGTTTACATAATTTATTGCTCGATCATTCCCGATTCTTTTTAAATGTGCTCGGACTTGAGCAGTAGGGTTCAGGCAGCGGCCGGCTAAATCTTACGTGGACTGGGCCTGACCATTCCTACAGCAGTCCGTGCAAATGGCGCCTCCTGACGATAAAGCAGTCTGATTCTTCAGGTCTCTCTCGGTCCCTGCTTGTATCGCACGCTGCTACTCGACCTCTGCCGTTCTGGCATGTAATAGCTGCGGGGTGGATACACGGCCAGTGTGGCTGGAGTGGTTGTTGTCCCTTCTGCGTCATGCACTCCTTTATGGCCCTCTCCTGCGTGCACAAACGTCGCTGCAGTTCGTCTAGCGGTGTCCTGCGACCGCACGTTCAGTTTGCCCCCCAGGTGGATGCAGTTCTGCAGACCCTCACCTCACACCCTCGGTTGGAGACCCTTACGGTTGTCGGCGGTAGCAAGTTGCCGTCTTACCCAGGCCCTCACGACGTGATACCACGCCTCCGACAGCGACTGCTCTCGACTTTGCATTATCTGTACGGAAGTTTTGAAGTGCTTTATCTGCTGGCTGACAAGCCCGAATTTTCTTCGTGCCTTCCATGAGGTTGCGCACCGACCAGCGCTGCTGCCGCCTTCCTCCCACAACGCCTTGGCTTCGCCTGGCACGTACCTAACTTCAACTAGTTATCGTCCCGTCTGATTGTTCAGGCACCCACACCGAAGGACACTCTTACACACAACCTTTTCCCATCCTTCTTCTCACCTCACTGACGCCCCGACCCGAAGATGTCGGGACCAGGCGGTCGTGCTGCTCCCTCTTGCTGTTTCTGCCTGAGAGTCCACCACGCACCTCAATTTCTCCTCTTGTCTTTCTCGTTGCACCGCTTGGCGAGTGTCGCAGGTTTATTTTCCTACGACACCCAACAGCGACTCCATCCGCAGGCGACCCTCAGCCCTCCCTCACCCCCATTCATCCCTGCCTAGCGCCGTCTCGCGTCGTCGACTATTGCTTGTAACATAGCAAAGCCTCACCACTGTTAATGTTCCCATCCTCAACCTGATGCCATGCTCGGAGCTTGGGCGTCGTCATGCCACGCTAGCCTGCATGCTGTCCGTTGATACACGCGCGAGGAGATCACAGCGTGATCGACCAGGACACTCAGAAACTGCCACCCTTTGGCGAAGCGCCCATAAGGTTGAGGCATCCAGCGGCCCCGGGTGGAGGATGCCTGTTACTACCCCGCTTACCCTCACCACCCCCTGCCTCACCACACCACGGCGACCTGCGCAACAGCTCTATAGGCCATCACCACTTCATTCGTCCTGCTCACACGCATGGGGGCGGCCCGTCAGCGAAGGTCCAGACCCACCTCACTAATGTAGACAAGTATGTCACCTCGCATACATCCCACCCGTAATTTAGTGACAGTGTCTATCTCATTCATAAAAGCATCCACCCCTCAATGTAGACCACTGTCCTTCCAACACTAACACTCCCACCCCTAAATGTAGAACCAGGTCCTCAAATACAATCCACCCCCTACAGCCTGTTAGGAGCAGTGTCCTTCATGACATCCACCCCCGGTCACCCGCAACCTGTAGCACAGTCTATCTCCGTAATCTTGAACCAAATAGCAATTTATCTATGATCGGTATTAACCTTGCCCTTGCGGTCGGATAGTCTCCCCCTATAAGACACCAGAACACCAAGCCATGCCTCTGTTAGGGCGACAATGAAACTACCGCCACATGAAGGCTGAAACCCGCTTGACGATTGGCACCACCACCGTCGGCTACACAGCGAGACTACAGCTCCAGAGTTTACACTCACTGTATTACATCACCTGCCCACTGGCAGCGGGGAAATATAGAAAGTCATGCACTAGGCTATAACCTACCCCGTAGTTATGAGTCATGTTATAAAAGTGTGATATTGGACMGTTTCACCCTGCTAAACTTGTGTTGTTGTGGCCCATTGGCTCAATGACTGACCGAGCCAATGGCAGACAGTGAATAGCAAACAATACTGCTTCCTGGATGAAAATAAAACATAAGAATCAATAATGACCTGCCATAGCCTCATTGCTACCTCTCATAGCCTATAAGGGTGATCAGTTACACCCCTCCCAAACTTGTGTTGTGGCCCATTTGGCACCTGCAATGAGTCTGAATGGAGGTAGTAGCCGACAATGACGCTGTGTGAAGTCAGTAAAAATATAGACACCAATGGGGCTGAATAGAATGACGGTAGTGTCAAACAGTGTATATCAGCAAACAAGGACACTTGATAAAGTAAGAGAACATTATATAGAACCCATTGCCCTAGGAAGGAATGTCCTGTCACAGCCTCCATTTGTTAGCTCTTATGTAAGTGTTGATATAGGACAGTAAGTTCTAAAAGCTGTTGGGAAACCAATGCCTCTAGTCTCACAGCTCAAAATGAACCAGCCACGGCCATTTAAACTCAGAAAGTTGTACTTTCTCTCTGATCAGGAATGACTTTTTAAAGTTCTTGTTCACTTCAGACTCGGTATCTAAAGGACCGGTAAAGGAATCCTGAACACATACTCACTCCCACCCCAATGTTGTTGTTTTGCCTACTAGGCACAGATGTTGGCCAAAAAAGTCCTAACACGCTCTAGTGAAGTGAACACTCTTTTGGCACGATACAGGCTGCCTTAAACTGTGCCTTGACTCTGTTTTATGTAACTGTGTGAGTCCTGTCTGTTCTGTGTGCCTTTTTAGCATCTCGCTGGAGGAACATCTACAGCAGCTCTGGTCAGACGGGGGAGGCTGGCTCCTCTGGCCTCCTCTCTCCTGGGTACCACCACAAATCCACTAACAAAACCCTACTAGCCAGTGGTGGCTCAGGTATGAATGATATTAACGTGCTTTACATTCAGCTCCTCTCTGGGGTTTTTGTGTTGGTGGAACTCAAGATAAAGTAGTATCAGATTTTTAAAAACTTGAATTCTTAAAGATGCGCTCCATCTATTTTCAAACTTTTCCTTTTTGAAAGACAATACCCCATGTATAATAGAGTAATCTGGACACCCGGACCACCTAATGGGATGGGCGTTTTAAATACAACGGGTGATGAATGAGCTGAAAGGGAGACTGGAGTAGGACTTTAAAAGTAAGACATTTGTAAGGGGTTTTTAATATTTGAAATGTTTGTTTAATGTTTGCTGTATTCTGCAACATTTCTTCAAAGGGTTGTTCTCCTYAACTCAACGACGTAAAAGGTCAAAGGTTGGATCTATTGTGTATATTGGCCTACTATAGCCAAGATGCTGAATGGTATTATGCATTGATMATTATTTTACCAAAACAAATGGAATTTACAGGCTTGCTTTGCAGAGTGGTGTGGATATACTTTGACCCTTAGCGATACTGTGAAAACAAAAAATTTAACTTCTCAATGTGTGGGTGGCGCTWTATAAACCAACACAATGCTTATGTTATTATGAACACAGACTGGAAATAACACTCCTTTGCATGAAGTATGTGAATGTTTTGCTTGCTGGTGACCCCTYCTAATCCCACATCTGTTATATAACCAAACGCCCTGGATGCTGTTGTTGCCTCTGTGTCAGTTTGAATGAAGGGGGTGTGTGTTCCAGTTTGGGGGGGTGTGTGTCAGACGATGGCCCTGCTGATGTCTAGTAGACACCTCATGCTTCCAGCTATCCTCAGCACTGTGTCTAGACTAATCCAGTAGGACAGACAGGGAAGTCAGGACTTCTAAGTATCTCCTCTCATAATGCAGGTCTGATCCAGAAACATTGTTACTGGACCAGCCCTCAGTCTATGATTGGAGACTAATACAGATAGACTACTGTATAGCTGTGTATGGATAATGTATAGTTGCATGTCCTTGGTTTTCAGGTTGTATTATAGACCTTTTATCTCTCAAGGGGAAGTTGTGTGTCAAAACTGTGGTGGATTCTGAAGTAGTGTGGTGTGGTCTAAATCACGGTTGTGTTATTGTAATTTCAGGCTACGTGAGTGTGCACTCTGCTCTGAGTTCCCAGTCTTCTGTAGACAGTGAGCTGAGTACCTCAGACGACTCCATCACCATGGGTTACAAGCTACAGGACCTCACTGACGTCCAGATCATGGCCCGCCTACAGGAAGAGAGTGAGTGGTGTTA
>NC_036848.1:1314819-1322138 GCF_002910315.2 Salvelinus sp. IW2-2015
CCTAGAATACTTATGATGCCCGTGATCATGTGTTTCAGGAAGAGGGAGTGGTGTTGTCTTGAATACTGTGTTACCAAAAGTCTAAAGGGTTACATGCATTTGTTATTTACTATTATTCTTAGCATATTGACGACTGAGAGATATTGCTGACTCTTTTCGTGTAGTGCGTGTCTTTAGGCAGGACTTTGTTTGTGTAGTGGTGGTGTGTGTAGCATAGTCTTTCAGGGTTATTGTCCCAATGTAGATACTAGATAGTCACCATTAAGTGATAATGCCTGAGAAGCCAGTGTTTACCCTTTGCCAAATATATCCTCCACAACACTGGCTATCGAGGGCCATTATGCTTTTAAACAACAAGTACCAAACATTCCAAATAATGATTGAGTAGTATTCTTCTTCCACTTTAATTTTTAAAAAGTGATGAGAACTTTATTCAATACAATTCTCCTCAGTGTCCACAACGATGATATGTCACGGCATGCCCCCCGCACTTCTGAGTGCGGAGTACAAACGTCTCCACTGCTCTTTCCTGGTTGCTCTTCCACTGCTAAACAAAGCTCTCGCCTCATGTGACACTATTTTAGCTAGCCTCTAAGTATTACCAGTCACATCAAAACGGTTCATGCGAATAACAACAAGTAGCTGCATTTGTTTTGTTCTCCAGTGTCCATTTATTTGGATACATCCATAACATGTTAGGCTAATGATGCGAAATTCACTTGGTATATGAAGAAATGGTGGCTCTCTCGTCCAGGACAGCTGTTTCTAGCGAGAGCTGCCAACAACACAAGCTACGACACTTGCAACTGAAGCTGGAAAGACTGCAACTTACCTACACCTTTCGTTTCGTTTGACTGTTTTGTGTAATAGGTTCTTTGTATACCGTGCCTTCGAAAGTATATCAGACCCATTTGACTTTTTCCACATTTTGTTATGTTAGCAGCCTTATTCTAAAAAGGATTAAATAATAAAAAATCTAAACATCTACAACACAATACCCAGTACATAATACCCCAGAACACCAACCTTGACACAGCCATGGAAGTTTTTAGAAATACCTTACTTACATAAATTTCAGACCCTTTGCTACTGAGAAAATGAAATTGAAGCTCCGGTGCATCCGTTTCATTGATCATCCTTCAAGTTTATACCAACTTGATTGGGAGTCCCACCTGTAGTAAATTCAATTGCCTTGCGGACATGATTTGGAAGGCTGTCTCTGAAGGGTCCCACAGTTGCAAGTGCAATGTCAGAGCAAAACGCGCAAGCCATGAAGGTCGAATGAAATTGTCTCTAGAGCTCCGAACAGAATCTTTGCAGGCACGATCTGGGGTTAAGGGGTACGCAAATAATTTCTTGACAAGCATTGAAGGTCCCAAGAACAAGTGGCCCTCCGCAAAGAGCAACCTACTCCCAGGCTGTCTCACTGCACTGAGGATAGGAAACTGTCCACCACGACAAATCTACGATAATCGGTTTGGCCATGCTTTCACCTGGCTACCCCGGCCAACATCTCAGGGCACGCCCTGGGCAAGGCGTGTGTTTGAAATCTCTGTCTGCCAACGACAACCAACCCCTCCTCCTCCGCTTCACCAAATCCAAACAGCTGATGGTTCTGAAAGAGCTTGCAAATCTGGATCGCCTACAAATCAGCTGGACTAGACAATTCTGGACGCCTCTCTTTCTAAATGATCCTGCCGAAATTGGTTGCAACCCTATTACTAGGCCCAATCAACTCTCTCTCTTATCGTCTGAGATTTCTCAAAAGATTGGAAATCTGCTTGTGTCGTTCCCTCTTCAAAGGGGAGACACCTTAGACAAACTGGTATAGACCTATATCCATTTGCCCTGGCTTTCTAAAATCTTCGAAGTTATAAACAGATCACCCACCATTTTCGAATCGCCACCGTCCTTCTCTACTATGCATCTCGGTTTTGAGCTGGTCCATGGGTGGCACTAGCCCGCTCAAGTCGTCTAAACGATATCCATTGATAAAAAAAACAAGTGTATGCAGCTGTCTTCCATCAACCTGGCCAAGGCTTCCGACTCTGTCAATTCACGGCATTCTTATGGAGACTCCACAGCTTGGTTTCTCAATGACTGCTTGCCTGGTTTCACCAACTACTTCTCAAGATGCTTTAGTTCAGTGTGTCAAATCGAGGCCTGTCTGTTCGCGGAGCCTCTGGCAGTCTCTATGGGGTGCCACGGGGCTCAATTTATCTCGGGCCGGACTTTCTCTTCTCCGTATATATCTATGATGTCCGTGCTTGCTGCGGGTGATTCTCTGATCACCTCTATGCGACGACACATTCTGTATACTTCTGGCCCTTCTTTTGGAACTTTTTAACAAACTCAAAACGAGCTTCAACGCCCATACAACACTCTTTCCGTGGCTCAAACTGCCTTTTAAATGCTAGTAAAACTAAGTGCATGCCTTCAACCGATTTGCTGCCCGCATTCCTCCTGCCCTAGCATCACTACTCCTGGAGGTCCTGCCCTAGAATATGTGGCACTACAAATACTTAAGTGTCCTGGGTAGACTGTAAACTTCTTCCAGACTCAATTAAGCCATCTCAATCAAAATGAATCTAGAATCGGCTTCCTATTTGCATCAAAGCCTCTTCCCTCATGCCGCCAAACATACCCTCCGTCAAAATGACTAGTCCTACCGATCCTTGACTTTGGCGATGTCATTTCGGAAAATAGCCCCAACCACTCTACTCAGACTCATCAGTTTGCTATCCAGTTGCCATCCGTTTTCGTACAAAAGCCCATATAACCACGCACCAACGTGTGACCTGTAGTGCCTCTCGTTGGCTGGGACTCACACTACATACTTCAACGCGGCCAACCCTGGCCTTCACGTCATCTTAAGTCCTTTGTGGTAAGCCCCGCCTTAATCTAGCTCATGGTCCACATAAGCAAACCCACCAGTAGCATGCGCTCCAGAGGTATTTTTCACTGGTCACCCCAAAGCCAAACCTTCCTTTGGCCGCGCTTCCAGTTTCTCTGTGCCAAATGACTGGAACGATTGCAAAAAATACTGAAGCTGGAAATCAAATCTCCCTCTACTTTCAGCATCAGTTGTCAGAGCGTTATTGATCACTGTACGCTGTAACAGCCCAATCTGTAAATAGCACACCTTGACTACCTCAATCCCATTATTATCTACTTACCCTCTTCTCCTTTGCACCCCATATCTCTACCTTGCACATTATATGCAGCTCCCAGTTATTAATGTTAAATTGTAATTATTTTCAAACCTCTATGTTCTATTTATTGCCTACCTCCTACTCTTCTACCATCTGGCACACACTGTACATAGAACTTTCATTTTTCTATTGTGTTATGACTGTAACGTTTGTTTGTAAGCTATGTTTTTTTTTTTGGGTTTTTTTTTTTTGTCGACTGCTATGCTTTATCTTGGCCAGGTCGCAGTTGTAAATGAGAATTGTTCTCAGCTGGCTACTGGGTTTAAATAAAGGTGAAATATAAAATAAAAATTTCTTAATGGAAGAAGTTCTGGGGAAGGGTAATCAAATTTATTTCTGCAGGCATTGGAACGGTCCCCAGAAACACAGTGGCTTTCCATGATTCACTTAAATGGAAGAAGTTTGGCAACCACCAAGAAGCTCCTTCCTAGAGCTGGCCACCTGGGAAAAACTGAGCAAATTGGGGTGATAGGGCCTTGGTCAATGGAGGTGATAAAATACAGTAGACCCTTGTTCTTTCATGTGTGTGTCCTCACCTGTGGCAGCGTGCCAGGGGCCTGTAAACTCTCTCTCTCTTTCTCAGGTCCTGAGACAGGACTTAACTGCCTCCAGCTCTGCTCAGTGTCTCGTCGTAGTTCCTCTTGCCTCCCTCAGTCTCTACGTCCGGGGTGGGCGTACCAGCGTACCAGGATGTTTGACCTCGTACAGCCTGGAGGATGAGGAGGATGAAGTGCTGCTCCTCTGGCCCCGGACGCCTCCGCTAGCTCCCCTCGTCCTGAGCTCGCCCCGCTGCCTCTCCCCCCTCCACGGGTTCCCAGGCCAGGCAGAGTACAGCAGGCCTTGGGGGCCCCGAAAACGTGTTCCACGGCGTTCGCTACAGGGGCGCGGGCCCGGAGCTTCTAAAGTTCGCCCAGACCCGAGGTGTAGGAGACTGGAAAGGAGTGTTTCGCTTGTATCGCACACAGACCAAACACATAGCATGTGTCTGTACACAGTCCAGAAACTACAGGAATTCAGTTCTGTATTGTTTGAAGACATTGACTTAATAAATGGGATTAGTGCTATAGAACAGTGTTTTCCCAAACTCGTCCTTGGCCCCCCCAGGTTCTTGTCCTAAGACGCTACAACAGCTATTTCAAGTACGGCAACTCAATTATTTAAGCTTTGATTATTTGAATTTAGTTGTTGTTAGTCGCTAAGGGAAAAAAACCCAATACGCACCCACGGAGAGCCAGGACCAAACTTTGGGAGATGCTGCTAATAGATGCCAGTTTCAGTTTTGGTCTTTCTCCAACTGTAGCTGTTTGTGTGGTGTCCAGAAGAGGTGAGGCACAGCTGCCTAACCTGGCCCCGCACCAGCCTGCGTTTCCCTGAGAAAGGCAGTCAGGAATAGCAGCGCATGGAGGCTACCCAGAGCTCTGGTAACCGTATATCACACTACCCCACGATATGATGCGTGAGCCCTCTAAGGTTGAGGCCAGAAGATTTCCCTCCTCAGGCAAACCCTTAAACTGCCCCACTTCCTCCCTCCTCAGGTAACTTACTACACCTGCCGCCACTCTCCCTCAGCACCCTTACCTACAGCCTGCCCACTCCTCCCTCAGGTAACCCTTTACCTAACACCTCCCCACTTCCTCTCAGGTAACCCTTACCTACACCTGCCCCCACTCCTCCTCCGCTCAGGTAACGCCTTACCTTACACCTGCCCCCCCCCCCCCCCCCCCTCCTCAGGTAACCATTACCTACACCTGCCCACTCTCCCCTCCAGGGTAACCTATTGTCCGTCCGTCCACGCCCACAGCAGATAAATCAGACCTGCTCAACAACTTCCACGCTCAGTGTCCACTAATATTCTTCTGGGTGGCAGGCCATCTAGCCTAACAACTCCTCCTCAGTACTGTCCCTTCCCTCCCTGGTTATTCACGTTAGTTCCACTAAATATTCCTCTAGGTAACAAGCATCTAGTCTACAACTTTTTTGCTGCCAACAAATTCCTGATGTCAAGTATACAGAGAATGTGCTCTTTCTCATGTCCTATATTGTACTGTCATCAAGAGCATTGGCATATGAATGAAATAAGTGAAAGACCTACATGGGAACTTTTGAGTATACTACTTTGGTGTGTGTGGATAGTGGCCTCTCGCTAAAAACCATCTCATCATGCAGCATCCCCCAGGTATGTCATCCAGTCGGAGCGAGGCAGTGGCCAGTCCCATCTGTCTAATGCGGGTCCCTGTCAAAAGCCATGGGCTCCAATGCCGGGGGCCCGCCAGCGCCTCCAGGGGCCTGCCCCTGTAGTCCAAGAGTGGACCTCAATGGAGGGTAACGGAGGGTCGCAAGTCGCCCCAGGCCTGCAATGGGGAAGCCTACACAGCCGGAGAGCCTCTAGCTGGGGGTGGGAGGCAAGCAGAAGCCCCATCCTCAAGGAGTAGACTGGCCCATCCTCATAGAAGGTGATTATTTTGATTGATTGATTGGATATTTAGAAAATACACATTCAGCATTATGACTGGAATGATTGACTCAAATGTGAGTTGATACGTTGTGACTTTCAACAGTCATTCCGTTGGTTAAACAGATTACTCCTTATGCAGTGGCGGGGCACAAACCGTTTTGAATTGGCTGCTTCTTTACAAGTATCAAAGACTTATGTCATTGTTGTCCTTTGTTCGTTAGGTCTATGGGATGACTAAGAACTGAATGGCCTCCAATCTCAAATGAGTCGTGGAGAGTACGGCTGCTACTGAGGCAAACAAGGAAACTTCCTCTCACCTCTCCTTTATCTCACGTTTTAGTAATAAACACCACTTAATTGCCTCTGAACGTACCCGCCTGTAGGCAACACCAACTTAAATGCCTCTGAACGTACCCCTTGTAGGCAACACCAAACTTAATTGCCTCTGACGTACCCCCTGTAGGCAACACCAACTTACATGTCTCTGACGCATACCGCTGGCTATGAACGAAGTCCAGGACTCATTTGCACAGGGCTGGGTTGAGACCCAGGATCTTGAGCTTAATGACGAGTTCGGAGGGTATTATGGTGTTAAATACTGAGCTGTAATCGATGAAACATCATTCTTACGTAGGTGTTCCTCTTGTCCAGATGGGTTAGTGCAGTGATTGCGTCATCTGTGGACCTATTGGGGCGGTAAGCAAATGGGAGTGGGTCTAGGGTGTCTGGTAGGGTGGAGGTGATATGATCCTTGACTAGTCTCTCAAAGCACTTCATGATGACGGAAGTGAGTGCTACCGGGCGATAGTCGTTTAGCTCAGTTACCTTAGCTTTCTTGGGAACAGGAACAATGGTGGCCCTCTTGAAGCGTGTGGGAATAGCAGACTGGGATAGGGATTGATTTTTGTTTCTTCACCTTTATTTAACCAGGTAGGCCAGTTGAGAACAACTTCTCATTTACAACTGCGACCTGGCCAAGATGAAGCAAGGCAGTGTGACAGAAAACAACAACACAGAGTTACACATGGGTTAAATGAAAGTACAGTCAATAACACAATAGAAAAATCTATATACAGTGTGCAAATGGAGTAAGGAGGTAAGGCAATAAATAGGCCAATAGTAGCGAAGTAATATGTCCGTAAACATACCAGCCAGCTGGTCTTTACCGTCTGGGACGCCGTCTGGGCCTGCAGCCTTGCGAGGGTTAACACCTTTAAATGTTTTACTCACGTTGGCCGCGGTGAAGGAGAGCCCACAGGCTTTGGTAGCGGGCCGTGTCATTGGCACTGTATTGTCCTCAAAGTGAGCAAAGAAGTTGATTTAATTTATCTGGGAGCAAGACATCGGTGTCCGTGACGAGGCTGGTTTTCTTTTTGTAATCCGTGATTGACTGTAGACCCTGCCACACGTCTCGTGTCTGAGCCGTTGAATTGCAACTCTACTTTGTCTCTATACTGATGCTTAGCTAGTTAGTTCATCTTGCAGAGTGAATAGCTACACTGTTTGTATTCGGGCATGTTTCCGGTCGCCTTGCCATGATTAAAAGCAGTGGTTCGCGCTTTCAGTTTTGCGTGAAGGCTGCCATCAATCCACGGTTTCTGGTTGGGGAAGGTTTTAATAGTGCTAGGTAGTCAGCTAGCTTGCCATCCACC
>NC_036848.1:1326858-1389032 GCF_002910315.2 Salvelinus sp. IW2-2015
ACCTCAGACGACTCCATCACCATGGGTTACAAGCTACAGGACCTCACTGACGTCCAGATCATGGCCCGCCTACAGGAAGAGAGTGAGTGGTGTTACCTAGAATAATGACTGCCGTGATCATGTGTTTCAGGAAGAGGGAGTGGTGTTGTCTTGAATACTGTGTTACCAAAGTCTAAAGGGTTACATCATTGTTATTTACTATATTCTTAGCATATTGACGACTGAGAATATGCTGACTCTTTGTGGTAGTGCGTGTCTTTATGGCAGGACTTTGTTTGTGTTGGTGGGTGTGTCCATGTCTTTCAGGGTTATTGTCCATGTAGATACTAGATATACACTTAAGTGATAATGCCTGAGAAGCCAGTGTTACCCTTGCCAATATATCCTCCAAACACTGGCTTCGAGGGCATTATCGCTTTTAAACAACAAGTTACCAACACATTCAAATAATGATTGACGTATATTTTCATTCAACTTTAAAAGTGATGAATTTATTCATACAATTTCATCCTTCCACAAGATATAGTCCTGACAAACATCTAGGGTTGCTAGCTAGCCATCTAAGGCTAATTTACAGTCACATCAAACGGTTCAGCCAGAATAACAACAAAGTAGCTGCATTTGTTTGTTCTCCAGTGCCATTTATTTGGATACATCCATAACATGTTAGCTAATGATGCGAAAAATTCACTTGGTATAGAAAAATGTGCTCTCTCGTCAGGACACTGTTCTACGAGAGCTAGCCAACAACACAGCTAACACTTCAAACTGAAGCTGGAAAGACTGCAAACTASCTACACTTCGTTTCGTTTGACCTGTTTTCTGTTAATAGTTCTTTGTATACMGTGCCTTCGGAAAGTATTCAGACCCATTTGACTTTTTCCACATTTTGTTATGTTACAGCCTTATTCTAAAATGGATTAAATAAATAAAAAATCCTAAACAATCTACACACAATACCCCATGATGACATCACAATACCCCATGATGACATCACAATACCCCATAATGACATCACAATACCCCATAATGACAAAGCAAAAGCGGGTTTTTAGAAATACCTTACTTACATAAATATTCAGACCCTTTGCTATGAGAATCAAAATTGAGCTCCGGTGCATCCTGTTTCCATTGATCATCCTTCAAGTTTATACAACTTGATTGGAGTCCACCTGTAGTAAATTCAATTGCTTGGACATGATTTGGAAAGGCTGTCTCTAAGGTCCCACAGTTGACAGTGCATGTCAGAGCAAAAGCCAAGCCATGAGGTCGAATGAATTGTCCGTAGAGCTCCGACACAGAATTTTGTCGAGGCACAGATCTGGGGAAGGGTACCAAATAATTTCTGCAGCATTGAAGGTCCCCAAGAACACAGTGGCCTCYGKCAATAAGAGCACCTACTCCCAGCTGCTCACTGCACTGAGGATAGGAAACACTGTCACCACCGACAAATCTACGATAATCGGTTTGGCCATGCTTTCCACCTGGCTACCCCGGCCAACATCTCAGCACCCCCTGCAGCAACTTGCCCAACCCCCACCCTCCCCTCCTCCCTTCACCCAAATCCAAACAGCTGATGTTCTGAAAGAGCTGCAAAATCTGGATCCCTACAAATCAGCTGGACTAGACAATCTGGACCCTCTCTTTCTAAAATGATCTGCCGAAATTGTTGCAACCCCTATTACTAGCCCAATCAACCTCTTTCTTATCGTCTGAGATTTCCAAAAGATTGGAAATCTGCTGTGATCGTTCCCCTCTTCAAAGGGGGAGACACCTTAGACCAAAACTGGTATAGACCTATATCCATCTTGCCCTGCYTTTCTAAAATCTTCGAAAGTTAATAAACAGATCACCCACCATTTTCGAATCCCACCGTACCTTCTCTACTATGCAATCTGGTTTCTGAGCTGGTCATGGGTGCACCTCAGCCACGCTCAAGGTCCTAAACGATATCATTGATAAAAAAACAGTGCTATGCAGCTGTCTTCATCAACCTGGCCAAGGCTTTCGACTCTGTCAATCACYGCATTCTTATCGGGAGACTCAACAGCCTTGGTTTCTCAAATGACTGCCTCGCCTGGTTCACCAACTACTTCTCAGATAGAGTTCAGTGTGTCAAATCGGAGGGCCTGTTGTCCGGACCTCTGGCAGTCTCTATGGGGGTGCCACRGGGCTCAATTCTCGGGCCGACTCTCTTCTCCGTATATATCAATGATGTCGCTCTTGCTGCGGGTGATTCTCTGATCCACCTCTATGCAGACGACACCATTCTGTATACTTCTGGCCCTTCTTTGGACACTGTTAACAAACCTCAAAACGAGCTTCAACGCCATACAACACTCCTTCCGTGGCCTCCAACTGCTTTTAAATGCTAGTAAAACTAAGTGCATGCTCTTCAACCGATTGCTGCCCGCATCCTCCTGCCCGACTAGCATCACTACTCTGGACGGTCCTGACCTAGAATATGTGGACAACTACAAATACCTAGGTGTCCGGTTAGACTGTAAACTCTCCTTCCAGACTCACATTAAGCATCTCCAATCAAAATGTAATCTAGAATCGGCTTCCTATTTCGCAACAAAGCCTCCTTCACTCATGCCGCCAAACATACCCTCGTAAAACTGACTATCCTACCGATCCTTGACTTTGGCGATGTCATTTCAAAATAGCCCCCAACACTCTACTCAGACTACATCCAGTTTGCTATCACAGTGCCATCCGTTTTGTCACCAAAGCCCCATATACCACCCACCACTGTGACCTGTATGCTCTCGTTGGCTGGGACTCACTACATATTCAACGCCAAACCCACTGGCTCCAGGTCATCTATAAGTCTTTGCTAGGTAAAGCCCCGCCTTATCTCAGCTCACTGGTCACCATAGCAACACCCACCAGTAGCATGCGCTCCAGCAGGTATATTTCACTGGTCACCCCCAAAGCCAACACTTCCTTTGGCCGCCTTCCAGTTCTCTGCTGCCAATGACTGGAACGAATTGCAAAAATCACTGAAGCTGGAAACTCAAATCTCCCTCTAACTTCAAGCATCAGCTGTCAGAGCAGCTTATTGATCACTGTACCTGTACACAGCCAATCTGTAAATAGCACACCTGACTACCTCATCCCCATATTATTACTTACCCTCTTGCTCTTTTGCACCCCAGTATCTCTACTTGCACATATATCACTCCAGTATTAATGTTAAATTGTAATTATTTTCACCTCTATGTTCTATTTATTGCCTACCTCCCTACTCTTCTACATCTGCACACACTGTACATAGAACTTTCTATTTTTCTATTGTGTTATTGACTGTACGTTTGTTTGTAACTCTGTTGTTTTTGTCGCACTGCTATGCTTTATCTTGGCCAGGTCGCAGTTGTAAATGAGAACTTGTTCTCAGCTGGCCTACCTGGTTAAATAAAGGTGAAATATAAAATAAAATTCTTAAATGGAAGAAGTTCTGGGGAAGGGTATCAAAATATTTCTGCAGCATTGAAGGTCCCCCAGAACACAGTGGCTTCCATGATTCTTAAATGGAAGAAGTTTGGAACCACCAAGACTCTTCCTAGAGCTGGCCACCTGGGAAAACTGAGCAATTGGGGGTGAAGGGCCTTGGTCAAGGAGGTGATAAAATACAGTAGACCCTTGTTCTTTCATGTGTGTGTCCTCACCTGTGGCAGCGTCCAGGGCCTGTAACTCTCTCTCTCTTTCTCAGGTCTGAGACAGGACTATGCCTCCAGCTCTGCCTCAGTGTCTCGTCGTAGTTCCTCTGCCTCCCTCCAGTCTCTACGTCGGGGTGGGACCTACAGCGACCAGGAGTTTGACACCTACAGCCTGGAGGATGAGGAGGATGAGTGCTGCTYTCTGCCCCAGCGACGCCTCCGCTACTCCCCCTCTCCCCTGAGCTCGCCCCGCTGCCTCTCCCCCTCCACGGGTTCCCAGGGCCAGGCAGAGTACAGCAGGCTGGGGGCCCCCCGACAACGTGTTCCACGGCGTTCGCTACAGGGGCCCGGGCCCGAGCTTCTAAAGTTCGCCAAGACCGAGGGTAGGAGACTGGAAAGGAGTGTTCCTGTATCGCACACAGACCAAACACATAGCAGTGTCTGTACACAGTCAGAACTACAGGGAATTCAGTTCTGTATTGTTTGAAGACATGACTTATAAATGGATTAGTGCTATAGAACAGTGTTTCCCAAACTCGGTCCTTGGGCCCCCCCAGGTTCTTGTCCTAGACCTACACAGCTATTTCAAGTAACCAACTCATTATTAAGCTTTGATTATTTGAATTAGTTGTGTAGTGCTAGGGAAAAACCCAAAATACGCACCCACGGAGAGCCCCAGGACCAACTTTGGGAGTTGCTGCTATAGAATGCAGTTTCAGTTTGGTCTTTCTCCAACTGTAGCTGTTTGTGTGGTTCCAGAAGAGGTGAGGCACAGCATGCCTAACCTGGCCCCCCGCACCAGCCTGCGTTCCCTGGAGGCAGTCAGGAATAGCCGCAGCATGGAGGCTAACCTCCAGAGCTCTGGTAACCGTATATCACACCTACCCCACTCCCCCCTCAGGCAACCCTTACCTGCCCCACTCCTCCCTCCTCAGGTAACCCTTACCTACACCTGCCCCACTCCTCCCTCAGGCAACCCTTACCTACACCTGCCCCACTCCTCCCTCAGGTAACCCTTACCTACACCTGCCCCACTCCTCCCTCAGGTAACCCTTACCTACACCTGCCCCACTCCTCCCTCCTCAGGTAACCATTACCTACACCTGCCCCACTCTCCCCTCAGGTAACCATTGTCCGTCCGTCCACCCCACAGCAGATAAATCAGACCTGCTCACAACTTCACCTCAGTTCCACTAATATTCTTCTGGGTGCAGGCATCTAGCCTACAACTCCTCCCTCAGTACTGTCCCTTCCTCCCTGGTTATTCACGTTAGTTCCACTAATATTCCTCTAGGTACAAGCATCTAGTCTACAACTTTTTGCTGCCACAATTCCTGATGTCAAGTATACAGAGAATGTGCTCTTCTCTCATGTCCTATATTGTACTGTCATCAGAGCATTGGCATATGAACATGAAATAAGTGAAAGACCACATGGGAACTTTTTGAGTATACTACTTTGCAGTGTGTGGATAGTGCTCTCCTAAACCCATCTCATCATGCACATCACCCCCAGGTATGTCATCCAGTCGGATGCGAGGCAGTGGCCAGTCCCATCTGTCTATGCGGGTCCCTGTCAAAGCCATGGGCTCCATGCCGGGGGCCCGCCAGCCCTCCAGGGGCCTGCCTGTAGTCCAGAGTGGACCCAATGGAGGGGTACGGAGGGTCCAGTCCCCAGGGCCTGCCAATGGGGAAGCCTACACAGCCGGGAGAGCCTCTACTGGGGGTGGGAGGCAAGCAGAAGCCCCATCCTCAAGGAGTAGACTGGCCCATCCTCATAGAAGGTGATTATTTGATTGATTGATTGATCATTTAGAAATACACATTCAGCATTATGACTTGGAATGATTACTCAAATGGTTTTGATACGTGTGACTTTCAACAGTCCATTCCGTTGGTTAAACATGATTACTCCTTATCAGTGGCGGGCACAAACCGTTTGAAATGGCTCTCTTACAAGTATCAAAGACTTATGGTCATTGTTGTCTTTGTTCGTTAGGTTCTATGGGGATGACTAGAACGAATGGCCCAATCTCAAATGAGTCGTAGGAGAGACGGCTGCTTCTGAGGCAACAAGGAAACTTCCTCCACCTCTCCTTTATCTCACGTTTTAGTATAAACACCACTTAATTGCCTCTGAACGTACCCCTGTAGCAACACCAACTTAATTGCCTCTGAACGTACCCCTGTAGGCAACACCAAACTTAATTGCCTCTGACGTAACCCTGTAGGCAACACCAACTTACATGTCTCTGACCATACCGCTGGCCTATGAACAACCTCTGTAGGCTGGACCACTGTAGATGAACAGAGCTTCCCTGCATGAGAACCTCTCACCCCACGGATACACTGGGACGGACTAAGACAGCTTCCCTGCATGGAGAACCTCTCACCCCACGGATACACTGGAGACAGGACCTAGACGCTCTCCTGGCAATGGAGAACGCCTCCACCCACGGATACCACTGGAGAAGGACCTAACAGGGCTTCCTGGCATGGAGACCCTCTCACCCCACGGATACATGGAGACAGGACCTATGACAGAGCTTCCCTGGCATGAGAGACCCCCTCACCCACGGATACACTGGAGACAGGACACTAGACAACTCGGCTAACCCCTCACCCCACGGAACACTGGACAGGACCTAGACACTTCCTGGGCATGAGAACCCTCTCACCCCACGGATACACTGGAGACAGGACCTAGACAAAGCTTTCCCTGGCATGGAGAAACCCCCTCACCCCCACGGATACACTGGAGACAGGACCTAGACACTCTCACCTGGCATGGAGAACCCTTCTCACCCACGGATACACGGAGACGGACCTAGACAGCTTCCCTGGCATGGAGAACCCTCTCACCCCCGGATACACTGGAAAGGACCCTAGACAGAGCTTCCCCATGGCATGGAGAAGCACCTCTCACCCCACGATACACTGGAGACAGGACCTAGAAAAGCTTCCCTGGCATGGAGAAACCCCCTCACCCCACGGATACACGGGCAGGACAAGGACCTAGGACACTCTCCTGGCATGCGAAAACCTCTCACCACGGATACACTGGAAGACAGGACCTAGGACAGAGCTTCCCTGCATGGAGAACCCCTCACCCCACGGATACACTGGAGAAGGGACCTAGACAGCTCTCCTGGCATGGAAACCCCCTCACCCCACGGATACACTGGAGAAAAAAAACAGGACCTAGACAGCTCTCCTGGCATGGAGAAACCCCCTCACCCACGGAACACTGGGAGACAGGACCTAGGACAGCTCTCCTGGCATGGAGAAACCCCCCTCACCCCACGGATACCACTGGAGACAGGAACCTAGGACAGAGCTTCCCTGCATGAGAGAAGCCCCTCACCCCACGATAACTGGAGACAGACCTAGACAGAGCTTCCCTGGCATGGAGAACCCTCTCACCCCACGGATACACTGGAGACCGGACCTAGACAAAGCTTCCCTGGCATGGAGAAACCTCTCACCCCACGGATACACTGGAGACAGGACCTAGACAGCTCTCCTGGCATGGAGAACCCTCTCACCCCACGGATACACTGGAGACCGGACCTAGACAGCTCTCCTGGCATGGAGAACCCTCTCACCCCACGGATACACTGGAGACAGGACCTAGACAGAGCTTCCCTGGCATGGAGAACCCCCTCACCCCACGGATACACTGGAGACAGGACCTAGACAAAGCTTCCAGAGTACAGAAGATGTTTATAACATGTTGATTCCAATTCCAGTCTATATTTTATGATAGTTGAGAGAAGACAAAGGGTTGTTTGTTTACGTTCTGTAGATTTACAAATGATTGATGACTTTGGATGAACTGTTTGTTCTATTGTGTGTGTGAAGTTGAACTCTGATATGAAGGTGATCACATCTGTTACTTGGGTGTTGCATGATGTTTAGTTCTCTTTTCTCTGAGGACAAAGAAATTAGTTTGTTATATAATAGCCTTAGAAATAATAAGTCTGTTCTTCCAAGGAACAACCCTCATGTTGATGCGTGTGGGAAGTTTCTTTTTTTTTGAATGTTTGTGAGGGATTGGTTGTGATTCCTGTATAATTGTGTTTTGCCGACTAACACGACAGCTCTGGACCACACTGCCCTTCCATCAAGACCCCCCTTAAGAACTTCTTTTTTATATATAAAAAAATATATTGTTGGGATAAATTCTTTGTGCCAAGGTTGCATATCTGTTGCTGCAGTATTGTTTCTACAAATCCAACGAACTACTACTTGTAGTTGAGATACTGTATACATTGCTTTACCACAGTTTACTGCATATCGGTTGGTGAATCTGAGTGTTGTTTTTAATACCACTGTACTAATAAAACAAACTGACGCACGAAGTAAAGGCCTTATGCTCTTTCTAAGAGACAACCAGCTATGCACCCTCATGCGGAGTGCCTCTGGAAATGAAGAATAAAACCTACCCAGAACTTGAATATTTACTTTGCTGCTCATGTAGATGCTCTTCCTCTGCATGCACCAGATAGTGATGTGCTGTAGGCTGGAACAAATTCTGGTGAATAAAAATTATCTGTTCTGTTTTTGAAACTCAATCTAAGAATAATCCTACTGTTATGTCTTATCGAACCAGTCAATAAATGTCTATTCCGAAACGTGTAGTGTCATTGTAGTAGGGGAGAACTTTTTATTAGGAACTATGAATGTGTATGCACATGATTGMTTATAACTTCAATGCACTGCTGTCCTCTATCCAATGTTGAACCTTGCTTGATAATCACACACAAAAAGTATATTTGTTATTTAATCAACTGCTGTAACAATCCTGATCAATCGGTAAATAGTACGTTGTCTATCAACTTGACAACATCGATTTGGACTCGAAGCTCTCCCTTGCGTGACGCAAATAGACAGGGATCAGCGCTAAACGAGGCCACGCATTGTCTGCCCTCCCTTGGTTGCAAGCGAGCAACGTGATTGGCCCAGGCCTCGGAAAGAGTGCCCGGGGATCCAAATGTACAGGCCGCATTTAGCTTAGTGTCGAAAAATATACCCAAACAATAACAGACAAAACCGAGAAAGAAGAAATAACGACGATATATTTGAAGGAGTCCATAATCAGGTAAAAGCATTCGAAACGATTGAAATTGCATATCGTATATGAGACTAGGGCCCAGTCGGCTGTTGCGGGCCTTGMGCTCCTCGGGAAACAACATGGTTTATTATGCCGCATGCGCTAGCTAACATGTCCCTTCGCAATTAAAAATGCATCGATAAATGTTGTGAATGCACACGTCGCTTGTGTTTACATTGTRGTATCGATTGCGTGTCAAGTTGTTCATTTAGCACCAATCGTTGATTTGTGGAGGTTTCTGGAGTTTTAAAACACGCTAACTAACAAGCTATCTAACCAAAATGGCGGAATCGAAATTGGCTAACGTTGTTGTGGGCGCAACGTTTCAGAAATATACAGTAAAGAACAGCCATTAAGCACCACACACACAGTTCAACGACAAATGACTATTCTATATACACCTCCTTTCTTTGCAGTATTGTGGAATTTCCCCCCAGATATCGGCATCCGCAGCAAAACGTCTGCACAGCGCCAAACAAGCTTGCTTAGCTAGCTAGGTAGCTTATCTMGTTATTAGCTAGCTGACTAGCCCGTTACATATATCCCACCCAATGAATGTGGATTGACAAACATGTTTGCAAGTGTTACCACGGACATTTGGCAATCAGGTGGATGTGGTAACACTAGGTAGTTGGTTATCTTGATTTATTTTAAATGGCGAGTGCTCGCTAGCTTGCCCTGCTTCAGATGCATAATCCAGGCAACCATGAAATTGGGCAATGAACGGTGGGCGTGTGTGGGACAGCGCAAATCATTACAATTAAGAAGCAGGAAAAACAACAGATCCGTTCTAGGTCCTTTTCGACATTTTAAACCTGGAACGGTCTCATAATAGAAATATATGGCTCAATATCTCATTATTCATTCATATTCAATATGAGCTAGGACTGACTCAAATGCCATCAACAAGTGTTAACTAATCAACACTTTCCACTGCAGCACCAGTTGAGTATGTGGTCATATTTTTTCCAGACATTAATTATGGCAAGACAGACACCAGCAGCTATACCAGCAGCTAGAATACTGCAGTTTCAACATCCTTATCATCATAAAATAGCTTACACAGAGAATATCTTGTCAAAGACTGTTCTCTCTGCTACCGCACGGCAAGCGATACTGGAGCACCAAGTCCAAGAGGCTTCTTTACAGCTTCTACCCCCAAGCCATAAGCTAATCAAATGGCTACCCAGACTATTTGCATTGCCTCTATTATCTATGCATAGTCACCTTAACTCTACCTACATGTACATATTACCTCGACTAACTGGTTCCCCTGCACATTGACTGTGTACCGGTACCCCCTGTATATAGCCTCCACATTGACTGTGTACCGGTACCTTCCCTGTATATAGCCTCCACATTGACTGTGTACCGGTACCCTGTATATAGCTCCACATGACTGTGTACGGTACCCTGTATTACCTCACATTGACATCTGTACTGGCCTGTATATAGCCTCCACATTGACTCTGTTACGTACCCCTGTATATAGCCTCACATTGGACTCTGTACCGTACACCTGCCTTATATGGCCTCCACATTGACTCTGTACCGGTACCCCCTGTATATAGCCTCCACATTGTACTCTGATCCGGTACCCCTGTATATAGCCTCCACATTGCTCTGTACCGTACCGCGCCTTGTATATAGCCTCCACATGACTCTGTACGTAACACCCTGTATATAGCCTCCACATTGACTCTGTACCGGTACACACCCCTGTATATAGCCTCACATTGACTCTGTACCGTAACACCCTGTATATAGCCTCCCACATTGAGTCTGTACCGGTAACACCCTGTATATAGCCTCCACATTGCTCTGTACCGTAACCCCTGTATATATAGCCTCCACATTGCTCTGTACCGAAACACCCTGGTATCATGCCTCCACATTGACTCTGTAACCGTAACACCCTGTATATAGCCTCCACATTGACTCTGTACGTAACACACCTGTATATAGCCTCCACATTGACTCTGTACCGTAACACCCTGTATATAGCCTCCACATTGACTCTGTACCGTAACACCCCTGTATATAGCCTCCACATTGAACTCTGTACGGTAACACCTGTATATAGCCCTCAATTGATCTGTACCGTAAACCCCTGTATATAGCTCCACATTGACTCTGTACCGTAACACCCTGTATATAAGGCCTCCACCATTGACTCTGCTACCGTAACACCCTGTATATAGCCTCCACATTGACTCTGTACCGTAACACCCTGTATATAGCCTCCCTACTGTTATTTTACTGCTGCATGTTACTTTTATTTTTTTACTGATCTATTTTTTACTTAACACTTTTTCTTAACTGCATTGTTGGTTAAGGGCTTGTAAGTAAGCATTTCACTGTAAGRTCTACACTTGTTKTATTCGGCACATGTGACAAATAACATTTGATTTGATCTACCGGGTATGTGATGTCATCGGCCTTTCCCACATTTCCTCTCATGGCACATGGATGAAAGATCAATGTTTTCAGTGGCATCAATCTCACTGTTGTCCCTTCCTTTGCAGGGTTCTCTCCCCCGATGGAAGGAAGAAACACCAGCAACACACTGTTCTTATTTTAGAGAGCATTGGCATCAAATGTGAAGGTAATACACACTGACACTAATCAATATCCAGGGCCTGTATCCACAAAGTGTCTCCCGAGTAGGAGTGCTGATCTAGGATCTGTCCATGTAATATTATTCATTATGATCTAAAGGCCGAACTGATCCTAGTTCAGCACTCTGAGATGCTTTGTGTAACGAATATAGAACCTCTGAAATGATGTGTAGGCCTAACATTAATCATTTTATTTACGCCTTTTTCAGATCAAAGAGATGGACCACGGCGGAGGGATCCTGGAGCTACACACACAGGAGTTAAAGATGCCTCACACCATGATCATGCAGGACTTTGGTAGGTCAATATGGCCTTTTGATAATGTATATGTTGTGTTCATTAGTCTTCACATGAGAGCCCAATTCCTCATGCAAAGCTWGATGCTGACCACACTACAGCAATGTCTTGTGTAGCTGTATCTTACAATCCTTTTTTGGGTGTTTTTCCACTAAGAGGATAGCCTGGAAAAGCCTCAGTCCAAACCAGGGCTGCAGTGGAAACTTTCCTATAATAATATTCCCCTCTTACTGTTTCCCTGTACAGTGGCAGGAATGAGGGGCCTGGCCCACATCGAAGGGGATCACATTGTGGTATCCATGCCAGAGGGCATGCTCCTGTCTGACGTCATGACGGACGAAGGCATTCTGCTGGAGCACGGCCTGGAGGTGGAGGGCCTCGAGACGGAGGTGGAGGGCCTCGAGACGGAGGTGGAGGGCCTCGAGACGGAGGTGGAGGGCCTCGAGACGGAGGTGGAAGGCCTAGAGACGGAGGTGGAAGGCCTAGAGACGGAGGTGGACGGCCTAGAGACGGAGGTGGACGGCCTAGAGACGGAGGTGGACGGCCTAGAGACGGAGGTGGTGGAGCTGGAGACACATATGGTCGAGGGCCTCGAGGAAGACCTAGAGACGGAGGTGATTGAAGGCCCTGACATCGGCCACAAGCACTTGCTGGGCACCGAAGTGGCTATGGACTCTCACCACCTTCACCATGTTCTAACCTCAGACCTCATTCAGGGCTCAGTCCACCATCACCACCACATGCCAGACCAGCTCTTTGTGGAGCACCAGGAGGAGGACGGGGTGGAGGGCTTGGACCAGGAGGTGCTTGTTGGGGAGGAGTTGGGGCAGGAGGAGACAGTGATCCAGGCCCACGAGGAGCTGGAGGTGGAGGCTGTCTCTCTGCAGCCTGATGAGGATGAGGAGGATGTGAAGAGCACCTCGGAGGACTACCTCATGATCTCCTGTGAGTCAACTAACCAACTAGCCCTACAACCTACACTGAACAAAAATGTAAAAGCAAYATGTAAAGAGTTGGTCCCATGTTTCATGAGCTGAAATAAAAGATCCCAGAAATGTTCCATAAGCACAAAAAGCTTATTTCTCTCAAGTTTTGTGCACACATTTGTTTACGTCCCTGTTAGTGAGCATTTCTGCTTTGCAAAGATAATCCATCCACCTGACAGGTGTGGCATATCAAGAAGCTGGTTAAACAGCATGATCATTACACAGATGCACCTTGCGCTGGGGGCAATAAAAGGCCACTCTAAAATGTGCAATTTTGTCACAGCACAATGCCACAGATGTCTCAATTTTTGAGGGAGTGTGCAATTGGATTGCTGACTGCAGGAATGTCCACCAGAGCTGTTGCCAGGGAATTGAATGGTCATTTCTCTACCATAAGCCACCTCTAATGTCGTTTTAGAGAATTTGGCAGTATGTCCAACCGGCCTCACAACCGCAGACCATGTGTATGGCGTTGTGTAGACGAGCGGTTTGCTGTTGTGAACGGAGTGCCCCATGGTGGTTATCGTATGGGCAGGCATAAGCTACAGACAACGAACACAATTGCATTTTATCGATGGCAATTTGAATGCCCAGAGATACTACGACAAGCTCCTGAGGCCCATTGTCGTGCCATTCATCCACCCGCCACCACCTCATGTTTCAGCATGATAATGCACGGCCCCATGTCGCAAGGATCTGTACACAATAACTGGAAGCTGATAATGTCCCAGTTCTTCCATGACCTTCATACTCACCAGACGTGTCACCCATTGGGCTCCAGAGTGGCGCAGCGGTCTAAGGCACTGCATCTCAGTGATAGAGATGCCCTGGTTCGAATCCAGGCTGTATCACAACCGGCCGTGTTTGAAGTCCCATAGGGCGGCGCACAATTGGCCCAGCGTCATCCGGGTTTGGCCGGTGTAGGCCGTCATTGTAAATAAGAATTTGTTCTTAAATGACTTGCCTAGTTAAATAAAGGTTAAATAAAAACATGTTTGGGATGCTCTGGATCGGCGTGTCTGACGGCGTGTTCCAGTTCCCGCCAATATCCAGCAACTTCGCACAGCCACTGAAGAGGAGTGGGACAACATTCCACAGGCCAAAATCAACAGCCTGATCAACTCTATGCGAAAGAGATGTCGCGCTGCATGAGGCTAATGGTGGTCACACCAGATAGCGACTGGTTTTCTGATCCACGCCTCTACCTTTTTTTGATAAGTTGTCTGTGACCAGCAGATGCATATCTGTATTCCCAGACATGTGAAATCCATAGATTAGGGCTTAATGAATTTATCTAAATTGACTGATTTCTGTATTACTGAGTTACAGTTCATATATCTTTGAAATTGTTGCATATTGCGTTTTTTATTTTTGTTCAGTGTATAAAAAGGCTTGATTTCATTGAATGATTTGCTAGCATTAGTGCTCTACGGTGTGGCGTTGTTGTGTCTTTTTAATCATTGTTTACAACTACTGCAAATTAATAGGCTAGAATACATCTGAAGGATTGTTTGGAGAGCATTTCATGAACTCTGCTGGACATTTTTGCCTCCCAAGTCCTTGTTGTCCTACCCTGCTGTGGGGTAAAGGCTAACTGCGATGTGTTATTTGTGTTTATCCAGTGGATGACGTTGGTGAGAAGCTGGACATAGGAGACACTCCTCTAGAGATCACTACTGAGGTGATGCAGGACGACGCCTCCAACAAGGAGGGGTCAGAGGTCATCAAGGTCTACATTTTCAAAGCGGAGGCCGATGACGATGTGGAGATAGGTGAGTGGTATTTCTGTCACGTTCAAAACAACTGGGAACTCGGAAATCTCAGACTTCAGTGCGTTCAAGACGACTGGGAATGCATAAAAAACAAACTCCGACTGTGAAAAATCGTTTTGAACGGTCGTCCACCTTGGAATCCCTACTCGRAAACTCTGGCATCTTTCTTGAGCTACGAATTTCCGACCTGAAGATCAACGACGCTATGATTTGACCTCGGTTATTTCAGAGYTCCCAGTTGTCTTGAAAGCACCATTSTTTCTTCAAAGAGTCCAACATTTCAAGAGGCTCATGTCAATTGAAACGCGAAGCAGCATTTTGCATATTGTGAATGGCATCAAACTATTATCTTCTAACTTCTAGTATCAGCTACATACATGGATATGATACTTTAGATGGTAAGGCTTCCTCAGAGGAGTAGAGAGGTGGTGTAAACTGTGTTTTACTAGCTAGGTTTCGTTTCCATCCAATTGGCAACCAGATTTTCATGTGAATATTCCAAAATCTGCATAAAGAAAATATGTGCATTTTGCCACCAGTGGTGTTTCCAACAAAAGGACTTGTTGCTGATTTTATATAAATCAGTGTGTGATGACGTAGTGCACACAATGTACTTTTTCGCTTAAGTTTTCATGTGGTGAATAAAAATCTCACGGTCAATGTGTTTCCATTTGTACCTATAGTTTTGTCACAAACTGTTACGTTAAATGTCAGATGTGCCTACACTGGTCTTGGCACAACAGCTCACRTATACGGTGAGGATAGACTAGTCTACATGTCGAGATTATTATGGATAAAAGCCTGAATATTTTTATTTGTCAAACGGCAGTCAAGCATCAATCATCATGTCACCAGAATTAGACCATCGATATTTATTGGAAAGGAGCATCAAGATCACCGTGCTCTTTCACCACCCTGTAAAGTTTATTTAACTTTTCATCTGTAGTCTAATAAACTGCTTTCCTGAGTCATAGTGAGAGGACCACACACACCATGTCACGTGACTCATAAGTTTACTTCCATATGATGCTTATTATATTATCAATATTTGATTATAAAGACGTCCCCACCGCAATTTCTCGCATAATTAACTTTACTGACTTCCATAACGGCCACCATGTTGTACGGAAGTCTGGGGGAGGGGCCAAACATGGTCTGGGGGAGGAGCCAAACATGGTCTGGGGGAGGACCCAGACATAGCTGGGGGGAGGAGACAGACATGGCCGGGGGGAGGAGACAGACATGGCCGGGGGGTGTCTGGGGGAGGAGACAGACATGGTCTGGGGGAGGAGACAGACATGGCCGGGGGGGGTCTGGGGGAGGAGCCAGACATAGCTGGGGGGAGGAGACAGACATGGCCGGGGGGTGTCTGGGGGAGGAGACAGACATGGTCTGGGGGAGGAGACAGACATGGCTGGGGGGGACCAATCCCAGTCAGAGGAAAATATCAGTGAGTAAACACTCTTCTTTAAAGAAATAACTCCTCTCACATGACTGCAGCTGTGAATGTTTTTTTAGTGGAACCCTTCATTTCACCTGTCCAATCATGTGATCAAACGTGACTGGATAGGTCAACAACAACAAAAAGGTTCCAACAAATAGCTTTCACAGGTGCACTTCAAAAGGATTTGAACAGGGCTTCGGGCAAATGAAGAAAGTGTTTGTACATGTCCTGTAACTGACTATCTCTGTGTCTCTGTATTCCAGACTGGGCTGACATGGCTGAGCAGGTGTAGGTGATTGTAGGTGAGGAGGAGGGTAAGGGTTGTTACTGAATCTGTCTGTCTCTGTGTGTTTACAGATGTGTCAGACATGGCAGAGCAGGTGTACATGGARGTGATTGTAGGAGAGGAGGAGACCTCAGCAGTCCAGGAGAACCAGCTAGATGACTCTCCAAACAGCAAGATGTTTGTCCCGGTCTCCTGGGCTGCTGCCTACGGTAAGGAATAAGGATTCACTACTGTCTTGTGWTCAACTGGTTTTATATTCAGTAATAACAGCATTCCTTCAGCTGGATATAACACACACAMMWMTRKGKKCTYTATTWAAACAAACCTAATGAAATGGTAAATCCAAGCGCTGGCAGTACCACTATCGGTTCGGGGGCGTGTCAGAAATATTTTTGCTATTTTCACAACCCCAAATGATCTTCACAGTGCTGGCGGTGGCGCGAAGGACTGGGTTTTGATGACTCAACAAATTGTGGGTGTGTTAAGGCWTGGCCAATCACAACGTGCTCCATGACTAAATACGTGGTAGCTTCAAGTTGTGTATTTACGGTCTTTTATGTGTTGCCTTGAAATCAACTCCAATTCCAAAGTCAGTCCATTTTGTTTGTTAAACATCTTACCGTAACAAAAWGCAGACCTATCCATCTTTGCTAAGTATGTTAACTTGAACCTGTTTGCAGTCCACACTGTTCTACACTGAACAAAAATATAAACACAACATGTAAAGTATTTGTCCYATGTTTCCTGAGCTGAAATAAAAGTTTCMAGACATTTTCCATACACACAAAGTTTCTCTCAAATGTTGTGCACAAAGTTGTTTACATCCCTGTTAGTTAATGTTTCTCCTTTGCCAAGATAATCCATCCACCTGACAGGTGTGGCAAATCAAGAAGCTGATTAAACAGCATGATCATTACACAGGTGCACCTTGTGCTGGGAACTCTAAAATGTGCMGTTTTGTTGTCACACAACACAATGCCAGAGATGATTTGGAAAGGCACACACCTGTCTATGTAAGGTCCCACAGTTGATAGTGCATGTCAGAGCAAAAACCAAGTCATGAGGTTGAATCAATCATACAGAGAGCTCAGAGACAGGATTGTATTGGGGCACGAATCTGGGGAAGGGTATCAAANTGCTGGGAACTCTAAAATGTGCAGTTTTGTTGTCACACAACACAATGCCAGAGATGATTTGGAAAGGCACACACCTGTCTATGTAAGGTCCCACAGTTGATAGTGCATGTCAGAGCAAAAACCAAGTCATGAGGTTGAATCAATCATACAGAGAGCTCAGAGACAGGATTGTATTGGGGCACGAATCTGGGGAAGGGTATCAAAACATTTCTGCAGCATTGAAGGTCCCCAAGAACACAGTACACAGTGGCTTCCATGATTCTTAAATGGAAGAAGTTTGGAACCACCAAGACTCTTCCTAGAGCTGGCCACCTGGGCAAACTGAGCAATCGGGGGAGAAGGGCCTTGGTCAGAGAGGTGACCAAGAACCTGATTGTTCCTCTGTAGAGATGGGAGAACCTTCCAAAAGGACAATCATCTCTGCWGCACACCACCAATTGGGTCTWTATGGTAGAGTGGCCAGACGGAAGCCACTCCTCAGTAAAAGGCACCTAAAGGACTCTCAAAACATGAGAAACAAGATTCACTGGTCTGAATGCCAAGCATCACTTCTGGAGGAAACCTGGCACCATCCCTATGGTGAAGCATGGTGGTGGCAGCATCATGGGAGACTAGTCAGGATCGAGGGAAAGATGAACAGAGCAAAGTACAGAGAGATCCTTTATGAAATCTGCTCCAGAGTGCTCAGCACCTCCACACTGGAGGGAAGTTCACCATACAACAGGACAACGACCCTAAGCACACAGCCAAACGCAGGAGTGGCTTCGGGACAAGTCTCTATGTCTTGAGTGGCCCAGCCAGAGCCCAGACTTGAACCCGATCGAACATCTCTGGAGAGACCTGAAAATAGCTGTGCAGCGACGCTCCCCATCCAACCTGACAGAGCTTAAGAGGATCTCCATAGAAGAATGGGAGAAACTCCCCAAATACAGGTGTGCCAAGCTTGTAGCATCATACCCAAGAAGACTGTAATCACTGCCAAAGGTGCTTCAACAAAGTACTGAGTAAAGGGTCTGAATACTTATGTAAATATGTTTTATTTTTTTATACATTTTCTAATACATTTTCTAATACATTTTTACATTTTAATACATCTAATACATTTTTTTGCATTGTCATTATGGGGTATTGTGTAGATTGATGAGGGGGGGGGGAAACTATTGAATCCATTTTAGAATAAGGGTGTAACAAAATGTGTCTGAATACTTTCTGAGGTAGGTTTCTCCCCCTGCTGTTTATATATAGATAACAGTGTGGACACAGTGAAGAATGGAGGGACCAGGCCCTACATCCAGATCAGAGACAGTCAGGGTACCAACAGAGCCCTCAAACAGAAGATCAAGAAGAAGAAGAGGAATGGCGAAACACGGCAGTGCCAGACCGGTACAGACAGACATTACATTATCACGGTAGTGCCAGACCGGTACAGACAGACATTACATTATCACGGCAGTGCCAGACCGGTACAGACAGACATTACATTATCACGGCAGTGCCAGACCGGTANACATTACATTATCACGGCAGTGCCAGACCGGTACAGACAGACATTACATTATCACGGCAGTGCCAGACCGGTACAGACAGACATTACATTATCCCTTCGGCTGACATGAGCCCAAAGAACATACATTCAGGAGATATAACTAGTTGTATCAAATTATCAGAGGGGTGAAAACATGGCAGAAATTCCCTTTTGCTTTCTTTTTGTGGCTTGAAATTCAGCTTATTGTTAGATCTTGTAGTGAGTTATTTTGATCTAGTCCTCAGTAATATACAGTATCTCCCTGTCTCATCCCAGCTGTGATCATCGGTCCAGACGGCATGCCCCTGACCGTCTACCCCTGTCACATCTGTGGTAAGAAGTTCAGGTCACAAGGCTTCCTCAAGTGCCACATGAAGAACCATCCTGACCACCACGTTAAGAARTACCAGTGTACCGACTGTGACTTCACCACCAACAAGAAGGTCTCTGTCGYCTCTCATATCTCTGATGTTCCCGTCATTGGACCTTATCTGTTATTATTCCTCTTTTCTTCTCCCCTTCATTCTCTCTATTATTTTATGTTATTTAAGCAGTATTGCCTGAGAACCCGGGAATTATCATAYGACAAATTCTGACAAGTTCTGTTCTGAGGCCCARGGTGAAGTCAAGKGCCGGGATACAGCCCTTGGAGGGAGTTGTCCCACTATAATTCCCGGGTATAATTCCCAGGTTCGAGGGCATTATTGCTTTTATGAAACGGTTGCCAACATATTTATAAAAAATATGAATTATATTTTATAATTATAAAACTTTATTTTTAATGACTACACTTGTTTTTGCGTTCTGAAGTTGCTACCAAGCAGGCTGGTCGTTCATTCGACTTTGCTATGCTAAACAAATCATTCGCATGTACAGTTGAAGTCGGAGGTTTACATACACCTTAGCCAAATACATTTAAACTCAGTTTTTCAATATTCCTGACATTTTAATCCTAGTAAAAATTCCCTGTCTTAGGTCAGTTAGGATCACTACTTTATTATAAGAATGTGAAATGTCAGAATAATAGTAGAGAGAATGATTTATTTCAGCTTTTCTTTCTTTCGTCACATTCCCAGTGGGTCAGAAGTTTACATACACTCAATTAATATTTGGTAGCATTGCCTTTAAATTGTTTAACTTGGGTCAAACGTTTCGGGTAGCCTTCCACAAGCTTCGCCACAATAGGTTGGGTGAATTTTGACCCATGCCTCCTGACAGAGCTGGTGTAACTGAGTCAGGTTTGTAGGGCCTCCTTGCTCACACACCACTTTTTTCAGTTCTGCCCACAATTTTTTATGCGATTGAAGTCATGGCTTGTGATGTGCCACTCCAATACCTTGACTTTGTTGTCCTTAAGCCATTTTGCCAAACTTTGGAAGTATGCTTGGGTCATTGTCCATTTAGAAGACCCATTGCGGACCAAGCTTTAACTTCCTGACTGATGTCTTGAGATGTTGCTTCAATATATCCACATAATTTTCCATCCTCATGAGCCATCTATTTTTGTGAAGTGCACTAGTCCCTCCTGCAGCAAAGCACCCCCACAACATGATGCTGCCACCCTCGTGCTTCACGGTTGGATGGTGTTTCTTCGGCTTGCAAGCGTCCCTCTTTTTCTTCCAAACATAACAATGGTCATTATGGCCAAAGAGTTCTATTTTGTTTTCATCAGACCAGAGACATTCATCCAAAAAGTACGATCTTTGTCCCCATGTGCAGTTGCAAATCGTAAGTCTGGCTTTTTTTATGGCGGTTTTGGAGCAGTGGCTTCTTCCTTGCTGAGTGGCCTTTCAGGTTATGTCGCATATAGGACTCGTTTTACTGTGTATATAAATACTTTTGTACCTGTTTCCTCCAGCATCTTCACAAGGTCCTTCGCTGTTGTTCTGGGATTGATTTGCACTTTTCGCACCAAAGTACGTTCATCTCTAGGAGACAGAACGTGTCTCCTTCCTGAGCGGTATGACAGCTGCGTGGTCCCATGGTGTTTATACTTGCGTTCTATTGTTTGTACAGATGAACGTGGTACCTTCAGGCGTTTGGAAATTGCTCCCAAGGATGAAGCAGACTTGTGGAGGTCTACAATTTACTTTCTGAGGTCTTGGCTGATTTCTTTTGATTTTCCCATGTATTCAAGCAAAGAGGCACTGAGTTTGAAGATAGGCCTTGAAATACATTCACAGGTACACCTCCAATTGACTCAAATTATGTCAATTAGCCTATCAGAAGCTTCTAAACCCATGACATCATTTTCTGGAATTTTCMAAGCTCTTTAAAGGTACAGTCAGCTTAGTGTATGTAGCTAGCTAGCAGAGATTAAATGATGACGAGAGATAAATATTTTTTATAAATAATTATTTGAATAAATATCCAATAGGCCACACTGCGCTAATGAATGAATGGAATTCGGAGTGTTTACTGTTTCCATGGTGAATAATTAGTTTCATGTTCATTCTTGGGCTAGCTAGCCTATTGGCACAGGAGAGATCGAATTTGTAAAATGGTACATTGTTGCACAGGTCGTAGAGGCTTACAGGTAGGTTTATTCAACCCCCAACTGTTGCAAACCAAATGGTAGCATTGGAAGAATTATGTGTAGATGCTTTTTTCCCTCAGAAGATAAAGTTGATGAATTTCCTGCCTGGGATGAGGGACAGTGGAATAATGAGATGAATTCTTCATGGTATTTTGCAGGAGTTGTTGTCCCACAACTCCCATATATCAACCAATCAGCCTCCAGTATCGAAACAACCTGTTTTATATTATTACGTTGTTGACATTTTTCATTGTGATTGTTTCCCTTCCTACTTTTCCCTGTTAAGTGTGTTGCTCTTGTGACATGTCTGTGAAACACGCTATAAGTAAAATCTGTTTTGTTTTTCAAGGTCAACTTCCACAACCACCTGGAGTCCCACAAGCTACTGGTCCATCGCAGTGACAGAGACAGAACCTCTTCCCCAGAGTACCCAGAATACAACAGGACCACCCCAGAGTACCCAGAATACAACAGGACCACCGCAGAGTACCCAGAATACAACAGGACCTACACAGAATACACCCGKCGTTACCACGAAGACAGCCAGCTAGGKTCTAACAAGCTGATCCTGAGGGACAAGGAGTCYAAACTGCACCACTGTAAGTACTGTGACTATGAGACTGCAGAGCAGGGGCTCCTYAACCGCCACCTATTGGCCGTTCACAGTAGGAAYTTCGCCCACGTGTGCGTGGAGTGTGCTAAAGGCTTCCGTCACCCGTCRGAGCTCAAGAAGCACATGCGGACCCACACGGGCGAGAAGCCGTACTGCTGCCCGCACTGTGACTTTCGCTGTGCAGACCAGTCCAACCTAAAGACTCACATCAAGAGCAARCACGGTGCCGACCTGCCTTTTAAGTGTGGCCACTGCCCCCAGGCCTACGCAGACGAGGGGGAGCTGCAGCGGCACACAGAGATGGTGCAGGGACACAAGACCCACCAGTGTCCCCACTGTGAACACAAGAGCACCAACTCCTCTGATCTAAAACGACACATYATATCTGTTCACACCAAAGACTTCCCTCACCAGTGTGACGTGTGTGAGAAGGGCTTCCACCGGCCCTCTGAGCTGAAGAAACACTCCGAGACGCACAAGGGCAGCAAGGTGCACCAGTGCAGGCACTGTAACTTCACGACCTCTGACCCTTTCACCCTCAGCAGACACATCCTGTCCGTTCACACCAAGGACCTCCCCTTTAAGTGTAAACGCTGCCGGCGAGGGTTCCGCCAGTCCACGGAGCTGAAGAAACAYATGAAGACCCACAGCGGGAGGAARGTGTACCAGTGTCAGTACTGCGAGTACAACAGCCCGGACGCTTCAGGATTCAAACGCCACGTGATCTCGATCCACACCAAGGAATACCCCCACTGCTGTGACTACTGTTGTAAAGGCTTCAGAAGGCCCTCGGAGAAGAGTCAGCACATAGCCAGACATCACAAAGATATGCTGATGGAACGWTGTGAATACAGTGACGACACAACGTTACCCGGATAGAAACAGACTGCACACACTCCTCAGTCTACGTAGACCTGTTTCACACGACAAAGGGGGGAACGCGTTTAGRCAGTTGATAAGGATGGAATGGTACATTTAGACTGGTAGCGATGATAACATTCTGACTGACTGCTTCTCTTTTTCTACTGGTTGTATAGAGTAGGAATAGGTCTCACCAGACCCCCCCCCATTCCCTCTCCCCCAGGTGTAATCAAACTAAGGATATTGTGGAAGTTGGAGAAGATTAAAACCAGGGTACATGTAGTCTTTATGTATGTATTTATCTGCAGAGAGAGGATTCACCATATGATGAACATTTATTCAGGGTCTCAAATTAAGTCTTATTTTTATACATGTTGAAACTCTGTGGGGAGAAAGACAGACGGTTATTTGAGAACATTCAGGCCTCTTCTCTCCCTCCCTCTCTCTCTGTCTCTCTCTCTCTGTCTCTCTCTCTCTGTCTCTCTCTCACTCTCTGTCTCTCTCTCACTCTCTCTGTCTCTCACTCTCTCTCTGTCTCTCTCGCTCTCTCTATCTCTCTCTCTCTGTCTCTCTCGCTCTCTCTATCTTTCTCGCTCTCACTCTCTCTCTCTCCAGACTGTATCAAACTAGTGCATACAGGAGAGCTGCATCACTCTGCTCCACTCTACCAACTAGTATCTCATCGTTTATCAATTATTTCTTATACGTTTCAGCGTTTGCTTTATCTTGCCTACAAGGGGTTTGGACTTTTGCAAATCTGTTGGTTCCATTGTGCCAGGCAAGCCCAACTAAAGTATGTATTTGATAGACCTGAACCCAGGTCTAAGTATCCTCCCAATAACCTGCTTTTTACCATAATACCGTTTGGTTTTAAAGGCAATCTGAATCACAATCATGTAATCATTATGAATCTGAGTAACATAAGTGGCCCGTTTGAGTGGTCCACCTGTGACGTCAGAGTGGAACAATGTTTACACAAGCACCTTAACCTATGAGCTACGAAACCAACTCATTTTTYTTTTAAACAAACAGAACTTTTGTTTCGTTTCTTTAACAGTGCCGACTATTATTAATTAAACTTGTTGAATGTTTTAATGTCATGTTAGGTGGACAGATGGTTCCGTTCTGTGTGTTTTGGTAAGAACTCCTGCAGTTGTCACTGCAGTTGTTTTTACCCTTGTTGTGAATGCCACTGTAAGATTTGTATATGATGTGTACGTGTCATCACATAGAACACAGATGTGGTCAAACAAGCCAACCATGGGCTTGTTTGGGCATGTCTTATATGTTCCGTTTCTCCTCATGCACTGAGCTCTGCTAAAACAGAAATCTGAAAAGTAAAGTGATTTTAAGTCTCAAACGTACGCCGTGTAAAGTACCATTCTCTAAGAGATTATGTGTGTCTGTTTGAGTCGGTAGAAAGCACTTTATTATTTTGTTAATTTTACATGTATGCAAAGGGTGTATAATTTATATTCCCTGAATATAACAGACAATATGAGTGGTGGAGAGAGAATTTAGGGTATATCAGGACCTTGTATAGGTGGGACGGTAGCGACCGGTATTCATATAAATGTATTATCAATAGGAAGACAGCTGAACTGTTTTGTATTGATAGCTCATAGGTAAATGGTTGGTCTTTCTGGTAAGAGTTCTGCTCACTGGTATCCAGCAACCCCACAGTGACTGGGCTACACACACCTTGAATAGAATGGTTGAAAGATTGGCATTGGATTCTTAAAAGTATGCACATAATATGCTGTCCATGCAGTTAATTGTGGTTAAAAATGTATGCATTTCCTTGTACTTTCGTTGTCAAATTTTCTTGTCTGATTGTTCAGAAACTACTGTTGAGGAGGAACCGAAATAAACAGTTATCTTTTTAGTTTCTGCTGCCTTTTTTGGGGGGGATAACTGAGTCCCAAATGGAACACTATTCCCTAAAGGCCTTTAATTCTCTGGTGAAAAGTAGTGCACGACTAGGGAATAGGATTGATCTCTACTTGCTCAGTAATCACCACAAGATGGTGGTCTAACTCCATGGAAATATGAATGACTATTATGACAACATAAATGACCAGATAAAATACCTAGTCATTAACTTGTCTAGAGTGGGTTATCATTTTGAAAATGGGGAAGAACTTCTTTGCTGTGTGTCCAAAATGGCACCCTGTTCGCTATATAGGGTGGACACTACGGGTGATTAGTCCTGTAGTTGAATCCAGAGAGAGAGGCTGGACACTACAGGTGATTAGTCCTGTAGTTGAACCAGAGAGAGAGGCTGGACACTACAGGTGATTAGTCCTGTAGTTGAATCCAGAGAGAGAGGCTGGACACTACGGGTGATTAGTCCTGTAGTTGAACCCAGAGAGAGAGGCTGGACACTACAGGTGATTAGTCCTGTAGTTGAATCCAGAGAGAGAGGCTGGACACTACGGGTGATTAGTCCTGTAGTTGAACCCAGAGAGAGAGGCTGGACACTACGGGTGATTAGTCCTGTAGTTGAACCCAGAGAGAGAGGCTGGACACTAAAGGTGATTAGTCCTGTAGTTGAATCCAGAGAGAGAGGCTGAACACTAAAGGTGATTAGTCCTGTAGTTGAACCCAGAGAGAGAGGCTGAACACTAAAGGTGATTAGTCCTGTAGTTGAATCCAGAGAGAGAGGCTGGACACTACAGGTGATTAGTCCTGTAGTTGAATCCAGAGAGAGAGGCTGAACACTAAAGGTGATTAGTCCTGTAGTTGAACCCAGAGAGAGAGGCTGGACACTACAGGTGATTAGTCCTGTAGTTGAACCCAGAGAGAGAGGCTGGCACTGGGGGATTTGTCCTGTAGTTGAACCAGAGAAGAGGCTGGACACTACGGGTGATTAGTCCTGTAGTTGAACCCAGAGAGAGAGGCTGGACACTACGGGTGATTAGTCCTGTAGTTGAACCCAGAGAGAGAGGCTGGACACTAAAGGTGATTAGTCCTGTAGTTGAACCCAGAGAGAGAGGCTGGGCACTGGGGGATTGTCCTGTAGTTGAACCCAGAGAGAGAGGGTGGACACTACGGGTGATTAGTCCTGTAGTTGAACCCAGAGAGAGGCTGGACACTACAGGTGATTAGTCCTGTAGTTGAACCAGAGAGAGAGGCTTGGACACTGCAGGTGATTAGTCCTGTAGTTGAACCCAGAGAGAGGGCTGGACACTGCAGGTGATTAGTCCTGTAGTTGAACCCAGAGAGAGAGGCTGGACACTTGGTGATTAGTCCTGTAGTTGAACCCAGAGAGAGAGGCTGGACACTGCAGGTGATTAGTCCTGTAGTTGAACCCAGAGAGAGAGGCTGGACACTATGGGGTGATTAGTCCTGTAGTTGAACTCAGAGAGAGAGGCTGGACACTGCAGGTGATTAGTCCTGTAGTTGAACCCAGAGAGAGAGGCTGGACACTTCGGGTGATTAGTCCTGTAGTTGAACCCAGAGAGAGAGGCTGGACACTACAGGTGATTAGTCCTGTAGTTGAACCCAGAGAGAGAGGCTGGACACTACAGGTGATTAGTCCTGTAGTTGAACCCAGAGAGAGAGGCTGGACACTACAGGTGATTATCTGTAGTTGAACCCAGAGAGAGAGGCTGGACACTACGGGTGATTAGTCCTGTAGTTGAACCCAGATGGTGAGGCTGGACACTACGGGTGATTAGTTCTGTAGTTGAACCCAGATGGAGAGGCTGGACACTACGGGTGATTAGTCCTGTACTTGAACCCAGATGGAGAGGGTGGACACTGGGGGGATTTGTCCTGTAGTTGAACCCAGAGAGAACATGGTGTGTCAGGAGGACTCCTGTAGGAGCTGGAACACTGGTGTGTCAGGAGGGACTCCTGTAGGAGCTGGAACACTGGGTGTGTCAGGAGGGACTCCTGTAGGAGCTGGAACACTGGTGTGTCAGAGGGACTCTGTAGGAGCTGGAACCACTGGTGTGTCAGGAGGGACTTCCTGTGAGGAGCTGGAACACTGGTGTGTCAGGAGGGACTCCTGTAGGAGCTGAAACACTGGTGTGTCAGGAGGGACTCCTGTAGGAGCTGGAACACTGGTGTTGTCAGGAGGGACTCCTGTAGGAGCTGGACACTGGTGTGTCAGAGGACTCCGTAGGAGCTGGACACTGGTGTTCAGGAGGACTCCTGTAGGAGCTGGACACTGGTGTGTCAGGGAGTACTCGTAGGGCGGAACACTGGTGTGTCAGGAGGGACTCCTGTAGGAGCTGGAACCACTGGTTGTTCAGGAGAGACTCCTGTAGGAGCTGGAACACTGGTGTGTCAGGAGGGACTCCTGTAGGAGCTGGAACACTGGTGTGTCAGGAGGGACTCCTGTAGGAACTGGAAACACTGGTGTGTCAGGAGGGACTCCTGTAGGAGCTGGAACACAACTGGATGTTGTCAGGGGACTCCTGTAGGACTGGAACATGGTGTGTCAGGGGACTCCTGTAGGAGCTGGAACCACTGGTGTGTCAGGAGACTCCTGTAGGAGCTGGAACACTGGTGTGTCAGGAGGACTTGCCTGTAGGAGCTGGAACACTGGTGTGTGTCAGGAGGGACTCCTGTAGGAGCTGAACACTGGTGTGTCAGGAGGACTCCTGTAGGAGCTGGAACACTGGTGTGTCAGGAGGGACTCCTGTAGAGCTGGACACCTGGAATTGTGTCAGTGAGGACTCCTGTAGGAGCTGGAACACTGGTGTGTCAGGGAAGGACATCCTGTAGGAGCTGGAACACTGGTGTGTCAGGGAGTACTCCTGTAGGAGCTGGAACACTGGTGTGTCAGGGAGGACTCCTGTAGGAGCTGGAACCACTGTGTGTTGTCAGGAGGACTCCTGTAGGAGCTGGAACACTGGTGTGTCAGGAGGACTCCTGTAGGAGCTGGAACACTGGTGTGTCAGGACGGACTCCTGTAGGCTGGAACACTGGTGTGCAGGAGGGGACTCCTGTAGGAACTGGAACACTGGTGTGTCAGGAGGACTCCTGTAGGAGCTGGACACTGGTTGTGTCAGGAGGACTCCTGTAGGAGCTGGAACACTGGTGTGTTCAGGAGTACTCCTGTAGGAGCTGGAACACTGGTGTGTCAGGAGGACTCCTGTTAGGAGCTGGAACACTGGTGTGTCAGGAGGGACTCCTGTAGGAGCTGGAACCACTGGTTACTGTGTCAGGAGGACTCCTGTAGGAGGCTGGAACACCTGGTGGTGTCATGAGGGACTCCGTAGGAGCTGGAACAACTGGTGTGTCAGGAGCGGGACTCCTGTAGGAGCTGGAAACACTGGTGTGTCAGGAGGGACTCCTTAGGAGCTGGAACACTGGTGTGTCAGGAGGGACTCTTGTAGAAGTGATTGGAATACTCCCTGTTCTAATAGGGTGCCATAATCATCAACCAGACCACATCTTATTGAATAGCAGTTTATTCTAAAGTGCAATTGCAAATCAAATATCTTATAAACAAGGCACGTGGATGTGGCTCAAATCTTGTGTTGTTCTAACCGCTAGGCTAGCTGCCAGGTAGGCAGGTAACCGAGTGGTTGGAGAGGCGAGCGCATGTAGCCTAGTGGTGAGAGAGGCGAGCCACCAGCAGGAGGGTTACCTGTTCTAGTCCCGGGTCAGACAGGAAAATACTGTTGGGAAATGAGCAGGCTACCAAAGGGTTGCTGGTATCAAATTATAGATACCATTGCTTGTTTTTGTGCCCTTGAACAAGGCACTTAACCCCCCACTACAACAGCTCCCTGGGCACCCAGTCTGGCAGCCCCCGCACCTCTCCTCCAAAAAACGGTATATGTGTGTGTCTTTCAGAGGGGTTGGGTTAATAGCGRAAGTAACATTTTGGTTGGACCTTGTGTGCAATCGACCAATAAAGTGATCTTAATTACAATGCAATTCAGATTTTTTATTTWTTTATTTGGAATTCAAATTATATCTAACGTTTTTACGGAGTGCTAAATGTTTTGTATTTAGTCTTGGGTATTTGCCATTGTTGTAGTTGTCGTTATATCCAATAGGTGTCGCTGCTGTTCTGTTATATTATAGGGATCTGAGTTTTATTATAAGGACCGTTAATGACAATTCTAAGGACCCCTAGTTGGTCATTTAAACCCCTGTTTACTATACTATTCACAGTTGATGTTCAAAAACGGACAAATTAATTGAAATTGACACTGCAAATCAAATTGACATCTCAATTGCTTTGCTATATGGCTCATGACAGCAATGACATGACACCAAATGATGAATCATCTCCATAATTCCATTTGATGAATCATCTAAACAATCAAAGATCTGCCTTTGTATTTATAGCTGTAAGTGAAACTGTTAGTTTTGCATAATATAAACACTGACCCGGGCCGGGGCAAAGCTAGAGCGCGTCACCGGCAGGTAGGTGGGGTTTAACGGGGCTGATTATTTACGTTTTTTTGCAGCAGCAGAGCTCTCCGGGATGGCATAAGAGAGTGGCTGTTACTACGGGAGGAGAAAACCTACCGAACGAAAGACAGATAGCGTCGTCCCCTCGGCGATGGCACGACTAGAGGTGTTTTTGWTCACAGCTCGTATTTCGTCTGGGAATTCTGCTTCCTTTATTGGCTATTCCTGATCCGTACTCCAACCGACACCTCCAATTATGGATTGTACTGAAGTTCCACCTTTTGTATTTTTGCGTCAAGACAATCGAGCGAAATAAGAGGAAACGATCAAGGACTGCTGTGGGCTATTATCCATTCCGGACTGTTCTCCATATATAGACAAGAGTCGTTGAGAAATGCATGCGTGTTTAGGATTTTGGTAGGCTATTTTGTTTCAATCCTCCGGTGCAATATTCAGGATATTCCATTGGTTTACGCGTAAAGGACATGGACACAAGGTGTTTTAGCTACCAGAAACTATCCCTGTAGTTAGAATAGATGCCTTCGTGTTGTCACGTTTTGCTATTAACGGCCTGAGATGATATAACTGCAGTTTAGATGATTGCTTTGCTCTGTTAGGAATAGTGCGCTGCTGTAGTTAAGCCCTTTTTTTAACMRCTGATCRCCTTTAGGGTTTCAGAAATAMCCTTTTGTTAATTTTGACAACAGAAAACTCTTTATTTAATTTTTTTATTCATATGTATTTCATATGAACGCAAGTAACCTATTCTGAGCTGCTGTGTACAGTTGTAGGCTATAACTTGGAAACAAATCTCCCCACCTCACTARCAAGGTGACAGTAGGAGTAGGGTTGCAGAGTGAGCAGAGTTCTCTGTAACAGAACGACAGAAGGACAATAGCCATGGCTCTCCCCGATAACACCCCCAGCATTCCTTTAGGGGAAGAAGTCATCTTCCCTGAGATAGTAGAGCTGAACGTGGGCGGCCAGGTGTACATCACTCGCTAYTCAACCCTCATCAGCGTACCAGACTCTCTCCTGTGGGAGATGTTTAGCAGAAAATCCACCAAAGGTCTGGCGAGGGACACCAAGGGCCGTTTCTTCGTGGACCGTGATGGTTTCCTGTTCCGGTATATTCTGGACTACATGAGAGATCAGCAGCTGGTGCTSCCAGACCACTTCCCAGAGCGGGGTCGCCTGCAGCGGGAGGCTGAGTTCTTCAACCTACCTGAGCTCATAAAGATTCTGGCGCCCAAATTCAGCAAGCAGAACTCGCTAGGCGACGAGGGGTGTCAGAGCGACCCGGAGGACTCCTCGCCGGGCATCGACACCGGGCGCAACCTRGCCTCGCTGGGCACTGCCGCCTGCGCCAGTCTGGTCCCCAGTGGAGACGGTAAACGCTCGGGATTCATCACCATCGGTTATCGCGGCTCCTATACATTGGGGCGTGACAGCCAGACCGACGCCAAGTTCAGACGAGTTGCTCGCATTATGGTTTGTGGCAAGACGTCGCTGGCTAAAGAGGTGTTTGGGGAGACGCTGAACGAGAGCCGGGAYCCGGACCGACCTCCAGAGCGCTACACGTCACGATACTACCTCAAATTCACCTTCCTGGAGCAGGCCTTTGACAGGCTGGCAGACGCCGGGTTTCACATGGTGGCCTGTAACTCCACGGGGACCTGCGCCTTCGCTCACGAGCAGACGGACGACAAGATCTGGACCAGCTACACTGAATACGTGTTCTACCGTGAGTGAGACCATCATCATCCCTGGTCCCCGGTCCCCCTAGTGGTCCCCAGCATCCAGCCTCCTCTACTCTTTGCCTCCCTGGATCCAGCCCTGGGTCCCCTTGCCTCCCTGGATCCGCCCTGGGTCCTTGCCTCCTGGATCCCTTGTCTCCCTGTATCCAGTCCTGGGCCCCTTGCCTCCCTGGGTCCCTTGCCTCCCTGGATCCAGCCCTGGGTCCCCTTGCCTCCTGGGTCCTTGCTCCCTGGATCCAGCCCTGGGTCCCCTTGCCTCCCTGGATCCCTTGTCTCCTGTATCCAGTCCTGGATCCCCTTGCCTCCCTGGATCCCCTTGTCTCCTGGATCCAGCCCTGGGTCCCTTGCCTCCCTGGGTCCTCCTTGCCTCCCTGGATCCACCTGGTCCCTTTGCCGTCCTTGGATCCCTTGCTCCTGGACCTTGCTCCTGGATCCCCTGTCTCCCTGTATCCAGTCCTGGGCCTCCTGGATCCCTTGCTCCTGGGTCCCTTGCTCCCTGGCCCTTGCTCCCTGGGTTCCTTGCCTCCCTGGATCCCCTTGTCTCCCTGTATCTGTCCTGGAGCCCCCTTGCCTCCCTGGATCCCTTGCTCCCTGGACCTTGCCTGCCAGTCTGGGCCCCCTTGCTCCCTGGATCCCTTGCCCTGGATCCCCTTGCCTCCCTGATCCCTTGCCTCCTGGATCCCCTGTCCAGTGCCTGCGCCCCTTGCATCCCGTGGATCTATCACAATCTTTCCCTTGCCTCCTGGACCCAGCCTCCAGCCCTTGCCCCCTAGCGCTCCCTTGGCTCTTTGGCCTCCTTAGGTGTCATAGCCTTGGATTCCTGCTTCAAGCACCCCTGGCCCAATTTCATGGGCCTGGCCCCCTGCGTAACCCCCTGCTCCACGCAGCCGTCCCTCCTCTCATATTTCTCTCTCACCCATCAGCTGTATACTTACCAACCTCTGCGGTCCCCTCCCTGATCCAGCTATAACCCAACCATCGCCCCCGCCACAAGCCTCAGAGACCGCGACCACAGCCCCCCTAACCATCCTACAGAGACTGGCCCCCCCCCACCCTCCATGTACTGTCCTTCCTCCTGTATATAGTATCTGCCTTGGTGAAGCACAATGCTGTGTGTAAAATAGCTTGTTTAGTCCAGTTCAGGTCCTGCCTGGTCTGTGTATAACTAACTTTAGCAGCCTGGAGGGGCCAATCGGAAAAGGGCCTAGATTGAAGTACTACTTTGTTCTGAACCTCTGCTGCTGCTTACTCCAACAGACCCTCCTTCTCCTCTGAACTAAAATGGCCAAATAATGTGACATCTAAGCAGCCTAGAGGAATGAGCGAGAGAGAGTGGCCAGCCCGGCACAAACAAGAACAAAGTGTCACACAAAACGAAAGTCTTTCATTTCCTCCTTACCCTCTTCTTATTTTCCTTATATGTCTGAGACCAAACTGTTGGGAAAGGGGCCRTTCACTTTTACTATTCAAATGTGGTGGCAGGTACCCTAGTGGTTAGAGCGTTGGACTAGTAACCGAAAGGTTGCAAGATCGAATCCCCGAGATCGAATCCCCGAGCTGACAAGGTAAATATCTGTCGTTCTGCCCCTGAACAAGGCAGCCACTGAACAAGGCAACCACTGTTCCTAGGCCGTCATTGAAAATAAGAACTTGTTCTTAACTGACTTGCCTAGTTAAATAAAGGTCAAATAAAAAAATTATCATATTTTTCTTGTAAAGATAACGCCTCACCTTTTAAGTCTCTGCTTGTGAAGACAACCAGCTTACATGATGCCATCTTGTCTCACAAAAAAACACAGTGAACTCCTTATAAGGTAAAAGAGGACCTATATGGACCATCAATATCCTCTCGAGCTGTTCATGTATATATTCTTTAGGACAACCCAGGTATTTGCATTCTAGAGGGGATTCTTAATGCTAGAAAAACAACGCTGCGTCTTGTCCGAGAGTCAAAGCTAACAAACAAGGGGGGGAAAAATGCGAGAAAAGATCAAGTTGTGTATTTGACTGCAAGAAAGAGAAATAACAGTGGTTTTAGTACAGAGTGAGGGTTTGTCGGAAATGGCACCCTATCCTCTATGTAGTGCACTACTTTTGACCAAAGCCCTATGCAGGCCCTGGTCAAAAGTAGTGCACTACATGGGGAATTGGGTGCTTGAAGTGTGTTATTTGATTGTTCGATGGATTGTTGAGAATTCTAATCGCCCATGGCCCATGCCTGGTAGACCAGAGTGTTAGTGAAGTGTTACATCACAATGTCCACAAAACCTCTCCTTCTACTCATCCTCGTACTCTTCCTCCTCCTCTCATCTTGGTTTTTACACCGCCTTTCTGTTTTTACTTTCTTCAAACAAGAACATTTTACAGGGATACGATTGTTTTTGAATGCCCACAGCGTTTGGCTCTTAGCCCTCTTCTGAAACTGTGGTTTCTTTTTCTCTTTGGAGTGTGTTTTTATTCAGCTATCTATCCCAAGCTCTTCTATTCAGTTCAGTATTCCACTTTTAAGCTCTTTGGTATTTGGTAGCTTTCATTGACTGTAATGTGTACACCCATGAGAAGAAGATAGGTTTACGCCATTACCGGCCAAAGAACGATATTCTCTCAAAACTCTAGCAGCTAAACAACAGTACAGGACTGGACTTTGTATAGGACATGGATATTGTGCATATTGTTGAGGGAATGTTGTAGTACAGTTGATTCCTGATAAGTACACCTCTTACAAGTGCAAAGTCACTGGTTAGTGCACGTCGTCAGTACAGTCACACCAGTTGTATTTTAGGAATTGACTGTAGTTGGACTGAACAGTAATTGTACCCACAGCAACTATAACCACAGTAACAGGAGAAAGTGTGTGAAATGGTGTTTAAAGTTTAAGAGGGGTTAAGCAGGGTTAAAGGTTAAAGAGGGGTTAAGATAGGGTGAAAGGTTAAGAGGGGTTAAGACAGGGTGAAAGGTTAAGAGGGGTTAAGACAGGGTGAAAGGTTAAGCGGGTTAAACAGGGTGAAGGTAGAAGGGTGAAAGGTTAAGAGGGGTTAAGATAGGGTAAAGTTAGAGGTTAACTAGACAGGTGAAAGGTTAAGAGGGGTTAAGACAGGGTGAAGGTTAAGACAGGGTGAAAGGTTAAAGGGATTAAAGACATGGTGAAGTTAAGAGGGGTTAGTGGTAGGGGTCATGTTCAGGGTATACCCTCAGGGCAAGTCTGCATATCAACAACAACCTCAAACTCGAACTACGTACCTCAGTGGGTAAAATAAAGAATAATCTCCAAATACCAAGGAACAACGAATTATCTGAAAAAGGCTCAACTTGTATCAGTAATAATCAATGGATCAACTAGTAATATGATTGTAAGTACAGAATATTCACGCCTGATAAGAAAAACTCTTCAGAAACTGCTTGACGGTTCGGTAGAACAGAGTGATTTTAATTTGAGTGAAGGTGTGAAGAACACATTCTGAATGCCTGACGGATGATACATGTTTTATTGGATATGGCTAGAGTATGATGGCACATTCTTAGAGTATGACGGCACATTCTTAGAGTATGACGGCACATTCTTAGAGTATGACAGGCACATTCTTAGAGTATGACGGCACATTCTTGGAGTATGACGGCACATTCTTAGAGTATGACGGCACATTCTTTAGAGTATGACGGCACATTCTTGGAGTATGACGGCACATTCTTAGAGTATGACGGCACATTCTTGGAGAATGACGGCACATTCTTAGAGTATGAGGCACATTCTTAGAGTATGACGGACATTCTTGGAGAATGACGGCACATTCTTAGAGTATGACGGCACATTCTTAGAGTATGACGGCACATTCTTAGAGTATGAGGGCACATTCTTAGAGTAGACGGCACATTCTTAGAGTATGACGGCAATTCTTGGAGTATGGCGGCCATTCTTAGAGTATGGGGACATTCTTAGAGTATGACGGCACATTCTTGGAGTATGACGGCGCACATTGGCATACATTCTTAGAGTATGAAACGGAATACGACATCATGGTCATCTTGGTGAGGATGTGGGGCACATGTATTCGGCTACATTGAGTATCTTGGAGAATGACGGCACATTCTTGGAGAATGACGACATTCGCTGGCGCACATCTTGGAGTATGGCGGCACATTTGAGTATGGCGGCACATTCTGGAGGCTATGGCGCACATTTCTGGAGTACTGCGGCACATTCTGGGTAGGCGGCACATTCTGGAGTATGGCGGCACATTCTTGGAGTATGCGCACATTCTTGAGTATGGCGCACAATTCTTGGAGAATGACGGCACATTCTTTGGAGTATGACGGCACATTCTTGGAGTATGACGGCACTTCTGGAGAATGACGGCATTCTTGGAGTATGGCGGCACATTTTAAGTATCGACGGCATCTCTTAGAGTATGACGGCACATTCTTGAGTATGACGCGCATTCCTTGGAGAATGACGGAATCTTGGAGAATGACGGCACATTTCTTGAGTATGGTGTGCGGCACATCTTAGAGTATGACGGCAATTCTAGAGATGACGGCCAATTCTTAGAGTATGACGGCACATTCTTGGAGAATGACGGCACATTCTTGGAGAATGACGGCACATTCTTGGAGAATGACGGATACATTCTTAGAGTATGACGGCACATTCTTGGAGAATGACGGCACATTCTTAGAGATATGACGGCACATTCTTGGAGAATGAGGCACATTTTAGAGTATGACGGCACATTCTGGAGTATGACGGCACATTCTATGGATTGGTATGAACGGACATTCTGAGTATGACGGCACATTCTTAGAGTATGACGGACGTTCTTAGAGTATGACGGCACATTCTTAGAGTATGACGGACATTCTTGGAGTATGACGGCACAGTGTTGACAAGGAGCATTGAGTCGTCAATGTCAGCTTAGTGTCGATGTCACAAGTCAAACATAGACCAAACAGCAATGGGGGGAAAACATGTTTGTCATACAGTAGGTATACATACCCCTGTAAAACTGTTTGTCATACAGTAGGTATACAGTAACCTGTAAAACATGTTTGTCATACAGTAGGTATACAGTAACCCTTGTAAAACATGTTTGTCATACAGTAGGTATACAGTACACCTGTAAACATGTTTGTCATACAGAGGTAACAGACACCTGTAAAACATGTTGTCATACAGTAGGTATACAGTACCCCTGTAAACATGTTTGTCATACAGTAGGTGTTGCTATACTTCTATAATGTTTGGGAACATAATTAGTTTTATTTTCATAGCTTACTCAGAACCTCTACAAAACAGTTGTTGGGTGTGCGTCAGCTATTCCTTTTCTTATACAGCAAGGCAAAAGAAAAATGTAGTCTGTCAATTTAAATGTGTTGATTTATCTTCTTTAACACTTGCATTGTTACTCGTTTTATGAATTGGTTTAGTAACTAAGCTGGTAAGTAGGGTGAATACTTCAGTAGAGTTGTGTACGCTCTCATTGATATTATTATTATTGTTTAACTGAAAAGTGTTAAAGAATATAAAATATTTCCACAAGTAAATCCTTTCAAATGTTCATATTTTTACTGTCTGTCTGTCTGTCTGTCTGTCTGTCTGTCTGTCTGTGTATCTCTCGTCTCTCTCTCTCTCTCTGGTCTCTGGTCTCTCTCTGGTTCTCTCTCCTCTCTGGTCTCTCTTCTCTCTCTGGTCTCTCGTCTCTCTCTGGTCTCTCGTCTCTCTCTCTCTCTCGTCTCTCGTCTCTCTCTGGTCTCTCTTCTCTCTCTGGTCTCTCTGGTCTCTCTCTCTATTAGACCTGAATATCCATAGCATCCTGGTATCAGTCAGACACCAGACATTAATACACATAGTTGTTGTTGAGTGATAGTCAGGTAGATTGCAAACAGGGATCACTGATTTTTCCCCATTTGAATACAGTCAACAGTCTCTGTTTTTAGCCAAAGGAGTATTTTTCTCATTGCTCTCTGATGCTCAAACAGCAAGATGTTCCATTTGTGGGCGATGGTGCAGACAGGTTGTTCTAGATTGCGTCAAAATTGGACAACTATCCATGTCCTGAGGACGTCGGAAAATGCTTTCAAAACCAGCCACTAGGGGCAAAGTGAGCGCTATTACCAAGTAGACTTGGGTAATCCCTCGACTCTGGATCAGAAGGTTGGGCGTTTGATCCCAGTTGTGGACACTGGTTTTTATTTCTGGTTTCAACATATCCCAAACCGTACCATTTGGAATGAGTGCCTAAATTTAACCTTTAACTTTGAAAGTTGACATTGAGAAATGGAAGGATACAGAGCAGCAGGAGAACGTGCTGGACATCTCATTTTGCTGTGAGACCGTGAGATCTTGTTGGATGGTGTGAGGTGTAAAAATTTTTTTTAATTCTCACAATTAAGTGTGAATCCACTCAACGCACCATGCCCTTGTTATGTAAAGTGAGGGTGAGTGAGTCTATTAAGTATGAATCAAGTCAATGAATCTCATAACCTAATGTAAAGTGAGGTGAGTGAGTCTATTAAGTATGAATCAAGTCAATGAATCATAACCTAATGTAAAGTGAGGTGAGTGAGTCTATTAAGTATGAATCAAGTCATGAACGACATAACTTAATGTAAAGTGAGGTGAGTGAGTCTATTAAGTATGAATCAAGTCAATGAATCATAACCTAATGTAAAGTGAGTAAGTCATAAATGTTTTAAATGACTTAGACGTCGGAAGCTCTCAAAATATTCTCAGTCTGGCGCTCGCTCGCACGCAACTTTATGTGCTGCCTCTTTCTCTTCTAGATCTATCTATGGACGACGGCGGTGGAATCCTCAATAGTGTGTTGTCACAGTGCCTGGAATGTTTTTCCCACCAATCCAAACTGAGTCTGGAGTTAATGAGGCGGTGGTATGAGTGTGGGTTTTGTCTCGTCAGTGAGTGACTGCACATCCACATGGTAGTGTAAAACGCCATAGCAAGCCATTAGCTGCSAGGTGCAGAAGCACATTGAGAGATTTTCAGAAGGTACTGTCCATGCTGCAGGTCTRTACCTCTGTGGTTAACTATGAGGCTCAGCATTCAACAGGAATTACTTCACTACTATTGGCTTATATTTATTGCCTTACCTCCTTACTCCATTTGCACACACTGTATATAGATTTTTCTATAATGTTATTGACTGTACATTTGTTTATTCCATGTGTAACTCTGTGTTGTTGTTTTTGTCGCACTACTTTGCTTTATCTGGGCCAGGTCGCAGTTGTAAATGAGAACTTGTTCTCAACTTGCCTACCTGGTTAAATAAAGGTGAAATAAAAAATATATATACATTTTTTTAAACACTGATGTAAGAGTGTCACTTAGATACGCTGAAGCTATCCCGGATGGGGATCTAAAGCTGGTTTGAAAAGTCTAGCATGTTTGGTTGTGAGCCATATAGTGAGCAGGTGTAAACAGGCACCAGAATACCATGTCATGATCGTACAATAAAGACATTTTATCATGAATGGTTCTTATCTACCTTTTTTAATATGCTGTCCAGATTCTTGTACAGCAAGATAGTTACAGTAAGCATGCATTCATAACACTGTGTCATCTACCTCCTCTTTCTGTTGTTATATTTCTCACCCTCTCGGTCTTCACATGTCCTTCAGAACACAACATGTGAGAAGGGGAGTATTGTAGTGTTCCGGAATCTACTGGAATGTAGCTATAGAGTGCTCCGGAGTGTTCTAGAATCTAGAGTGTTGCTATTAGAGCCCTCTAGCACCAGGCAACATTAGGACTGGTGCTCYATGTGTGGACTGGAGAGTGGAGTAGAGAGAGCCAGGGACACAGTAGGCCTTATACTGTAGCTTAGCCTTGAAAGYCCCTGAGCCAGAGAGACATAAGGCCCTGTGCATCTTCAGGACAACATGCCTTCAGCAGTCAGATTCAATCTCTCTGTGTTTGCGTAACAAATTACACCCTGTTCCCTATGTCGTTCCCATAAAGCTCTGGTCAAAGGTAGTGCACTAAATATGGAATAGGGTGCCATTTGGCATACAGACAGTGGGATAGATAGATATACACATAGAGGGAATAAGTATACACAGAGGGAATAGATATACACATAGAGGGAATAGATATAGCACACAGAGGAAAATAAATACACATAGAGGGTATAGAATAGACAGAGGGAAGAGATATACACACAGAGGAACGAATATGGATATACACGATAGAGGAATAGATATACACAACAGAGGGAATAGATAACACATAGAGGGGTATAGATATTACACATAGAGGGAATAACATTACACATAGAGGTATATATATAGACACAGAGAGGGAATAATATACACATGAGATGATTGGGAATAAAGAGAGACACATTAAGTGAGGGAGAACCTCGAGAGCGTCCAGAGGAAAGAAAGCAGTGAGGAAACACAAAGTACGAGGAGAGTAGGACAGAGGAGAGAGACCAGAGACAGGGACCTAGTATGCAGTATGAGGGACAGCGAGTAGTGAGCCAGTTAGAGAGAGGAGTGATACAGGGCAGAGAGGACCCAGGGAGAGCGTGGAGCGAGCGCACGAGAGACATAAATATTTCAACAAAGCTAGGGGCAAGGTAACTTCTTTCCTCCCCCTGGCTTCAGGATTCGCTTCTTTTCAGGAACCGTCTGTTCCCTCGCCTCGCAAGCTCTTCCGTGGCGGTTCTCGACCAGTATGGGTCTACAGCAATTTCCGCCTGCACGTTGTAGACCCATCTTAGATTGTAAAGATTCCGGCATCATGACAGTTGTCGTCTCGCGGGGAGAAGTAGCCCTCAAGCTGGTGACATGTTTACTTCCTTGGTGTAGACTCTGTGTCTAGGTTACAGAGCGTCATGGTTCTGCAGCATGAGCCACTGGCATTCATTTGCCTGATTTCCTCTGTCCGCTAAGCTATCCTTGTCCCGAGTCTAAGTGGAGGACGTCCGAGGGAATTCCATGGGTCGGGTGATTAAGGAATCCTCCGTGTTATGGCGCTTGCCGCTAGGTCACATTACACAAATCGGATCGTCACTCCGCTCTAGGACGCCCTGCTTTACAGCACTAGGAGGCCGCTAATCATCCACTACCTTCACCGGAGTTCTCGAAAGACTGCGGGTCCATGTATATCTTCGCTAGGGACCCCGTTGGAGTTTGTCGGCTGCTATCCGCTCCTCTCTCCTCTCGGCCGTTGTTCCATCCCAGTCTCGGTATTCCCTAGCTGTCTTCAGGCGGCGAACCCACCCCAGTTGGTGGAGGCTCTAAGATAACAAACCATACATCCCACGACCACTGATACCTCAACACTGGGCCCCACAAGGTCGGCAGTTCTCAGCCCCTCCTGTACTCCCTGTCTCACTCATTTACTGGCTTGGCCATGCAATGTCGACGTTACTCTAACGCCCAAAGGTCCCTCATAGTTGCTGACGACACATCGTATTGCTTTTTGCGATTTAGCCCAAAACAACCGCACGAGTGACCCCTATACCAAGGCGAAGGTGAATGGTCCCTCTGTAGTTGTGGCGGGCAGGTCAGGAAACTAACGCTCACATCCCACCCTCACAACTGTCAACATAAAACCAGAAGGGAGACAGTAAATCGTGGGACTTCAAGGAACGAAGCAGAGTGGAGCAAGCCCCTACCACACACCGCACAGGAAAACGTTAGGCGTCGACGAGTGTCTCGGAAAGTGTTGTAACAGTTCTCTTTGCCGTGACCGGGCCGTACACCATTCCTCCGTACTGTGGACACAGAACGAGTTAGTCTATTAGAATGGTCCACCACACAGATCAGCGTGGTGGGGAGAAGGGCGCCAGACAGCACCTCTTCAAACCTCAGGAGCTGTGATAACAGGGCCATTCTTTGCTCTTTCGATTCCCTCAAAGTAAACCACTACAAGACTCTCGCGATTTAACAAGTATCCCAAGCGTCTAAGCATCCTGTTCCTCGTGGCCCTGTTTCTCACTTGCGCTGGTATCCAAGCGCATTACGAGCTCCCGACCCACCACCATCGGCTAAGGGCTCTCCAAGGGGGATGAGCGAGGGCTGCACAAACGCAAGTCGATCAGGGGGCAAAAACTACCCTGCGCCTCCATGCAAGCATCCCTATGCACCCACCGATATTGTCACTCTGGAAGGCCAACACAAAGATCATCCAAGCACAACGAGAGCAGCAGCCGCCGGAAGGCAAGGGCGAACATTATGACTAGAGCTACTCAGCTCCTTCACCAGCGTGGGTAATATTATAGTTACCCTCATGATCATGCCTACCAGCGCAGGGCAATATTACAGTTTACTCATCTACAACCCTACCATTCGTGAGGAATTAGGGTAAAGTAGTATTTCCTTAGAACTCTCTATCTCCCTGTGACAAGTTGTCGGTAAATTATAGTTTACCACTCGCTGCTCTACCCGTAATATTAGATGAGACGAGCTTTGCTAGCGTCCTTCCAGGTGATATACTCTATAGTAGCTTTACTCCGCTTACTAACCCAACCCAGCGCTTGGTCCCCATATATTCATAGTTACTGATCCTCAATGTGCCTACCTGTCTGTCGACAATATGGATTAGGATCTATCTCCTCATCTGGCTCTCCTTACCCTATGTATCGTAATGATCTCTCTATCTCCTACTTCTCAGTTGTGGCTACTGGCTATTTTTATAGGTTCCTCGTCAACTACCTATCCATGGTTCGAATCTGTTGCAGAGAATAGCGCCTGACTCTTCCCTTACAGGGCGAGCGGAAATTACTGTGGATCAGTCTCGATCGTCGCCCACCAGTCGTAACGAACACTTCTATATAGCGTCACTTCTTCCTAATTCCCTTACCCCAGGTGTGGTCAAAGCCTTGTGGTCTGTTTCTTAGCAAAGCTCCGTTACGTAGCCTTCCCATCCCCTCCCTGCCCTACCAGCGCGAGGTGGCTATATTATAGCCTCTTCGTCCATCTCCTGAATCCCAGAGGGCGGACAATTAAATCGCGGTGGAAGTTACGTATATGTGGCCTCATCTTGTAAAAGGATCAGACCCATGGTTACATAAGAGCTGGTGACCCTCATCTCCCGGGGGACGTCGCCTGGTGGTGGTCACCATACAGTTATTCTTTAGATATTAGAATCTGAGAGTCCAATGAGGGGTTCCGCTAACATCAGTGTACATTCCTAGTAGCTGGATAAGTACTGCCACAAAGTTAGCCTAACGGGCGAGAAGCGCTTTACAGTCACCACCACCATACCATCACAGCTAACACGATCCAGCACATGCTATCAACACACAACACACCAGTTCATCCATCTCTCTATCACACACTCATTCCACACATAGACTATCACTACACACATCACACACATCCTTCCCGACACCAAATACGGCTATCACACCACACACACACAACACACACCACACAACACCCACACGTACACTAGTAGTGTCCAGGAACTAGCCCAGCATAAAGACTGCAGGACTGCATGTAAGCGTTAACGAAGCTTCAAGATCTAATGGCTAATCTCAGTCATATTGTTGCTTATTTTTCTCTCTATCTCTTCTACTCTCTGGTTCCTTCTCTCCTCTCTCCGTCTCTCATCCATCTCGTCTTTTATCTTCTTAAGGCGCAGACCAACTTAGAAAATGCTGTAAGCAAACAAGCTTACGAAATACCGTGCAGTGGCCGCGTGGGACCCTCTCCCTGCACTTTCCATCTCTCTCTCTCACACACAGGACGCACGCCCTACTGTTTCCTCCTCCCCCACACAGCACTGACACCTCTAGCGTCCCCGTCACACAGACTGACACTCCTGCTGTTTCCTCACACAGACTGGACACCTCTGCTTTCCTCACACACGACTGACCCCTACTGTTCCTCACACCAGACTGGACACTGCGTTTTCCTCACACAGACTGACACTGCTGTCTGCCTCACACAGGACTGACACCCTACTTGCTTCCTCACACAGACTGACACACTGTTTCCCTCACACAGATGACACTCCGCTGTTTCCTCACACAGACTGACACTCTACTGTTTCCTCACACAGACTGACACTCTACGTTTCCTCACACAGACTGACACTCTACTGTTTCCTCAACACAGACTGACACCTACTCCTCCAGTACAGACTGACACTCTACTGTTTCCTCACAACAGAACTGACACCTACTGATTCCCTCACACAGACTGACACTCGCCGGTTCGTGCGATCACAAGCAGCCAACTGAGTCTCACCACAGGGCGTACGACTGGCGTGTTTATTCCTCACGGCGCGAGACTGACACTCTACCTGTCTCCGCACACAGACTGGACCAACGCTACTGTTTCCTCACACCAGGAACTGGACATCTAGCCGGTTTTCCATTGCACATCAGTATCTGTTCAACACTGCGTTCCTCTCGACAATCATCAAGACGTATCACGTCTCTCTTGTGGTCTCCCTCTGCAGCCTATACCCTAGCTGCTCTAGTCCATCCTATATTAGGTTTCCTTCTCACCTAGCGTTATCATACTCGGCGCTACCATCTCTCCATGTCCTTCCCCCACTCTACTACACCTCTTCTCCTGCCCTTCACTACTCCTATCATCTTGACCACAGTCTCCCTACCTCTTCTCCCCACAGCTTCGACAGTGTTCTGTCATCACGACTAGCTGATCTTCCCTCATTCACTACTCTTGATAACTATCCATTCACCTACCTATTCGCCCTCTCGAGAGTATCTTGAACGTCCCCTACTAGTGGTTCCTTCCCTACACACTGAGATGATCTACCTACCTCCTGTCTTTATTCTCGTCACCCTGTATCTGCAGCACCAACTTTACTGATGCCTTTAGCCAATATCTGACGATTTTACTAGACTATCTCTATGTGACCTTGTTTCTCGCCCTGTCTGTATTATATGCCATATCACTGGGGACACTGACATGCAAGGTTAGGAGTTTTTAGAGAGAGAGAGAGAGAGAGAGGCTGCTCATTAAACATCACTGACTGATAAAGCGGTGTGTCTTTGCGGTCCAGTAACAGCAGATGTTCGAATGCTGAATGTCATTCTGGTGACAGCTTTCCCTCTCTCTGATTTTATCTTTCTATCTCCCCTCTGTCTCTTCTTCCCTCCATCTCTCATTTGTCTCTCTCCCCTCTCTTCCTCTCTCTCCTAGACACGGTAGTTATGGCCAGGAGTGCGACCCATCATGGATTTGTGCCAGTACAAAGCGTAGAGACATAATTAAAGAGCATCCATTAGTGCTGTGATTACAGTGGCCCTAGCCCTCTGAAACCTGACAGATACATCACACAGACATGGATGGAGAGAGAGAAATGAAGAGGTACTGTGAGGACAGGGTACTGTGAGGACAGGGTACTGTGAGGGCAGGATACTGTGAGGGCATGGTACTGTGAGGGCAGGATAATGTGAGGACAGGATACTGTGTACTAAATGTCTTCCAAATTCTGCTATAATAGAGCATTAGGGTTCAAATCTAGGAGCAGAGTAGTGGGGTTGGATACTGTACTGTATTAGTAGAACAGTAGGCTTGGGCAGAAGTTAGCTGAACTCCTGAGAGACAGAGGACCCACTGTAGGAGTAGAATGGCCACATATCAAACCAAATTGTATTAGTCACATGCGCCGAATACAACAGGTCTGTAGACCTTACAGTGAAATGCTTACTTACGAGCCCCTAAACAACAATGCAGTTTCAAAAGATACAGATAAGAATAAGAGATAAACTTAACAAGTAAATAAAGAGCAGCAGTGAAATAACAACAGCGAGACCATATACAGGGGGGTACCGATACAGAGTCAATGTGCTGGGGCACCGGTTATTTGAGGAGGTCTCTCTCTCTCTCTCTCTCTCTCTCTCTCTCTCTTTATTGGCATGACGTAACCTTGAATAAGGGTTTCAAATTTGGGAAAATGACACTCTCTAATTGTTTTATATTTTTTACATTTTGTCAGGAAATGTAGCTCCGTCTCAGGTTCTGCTGTTGTGCAGTGGTTGCACAGCCTTTCCTCTACTGGGAGCCAGGTTTTCCTGTGTCTACCCTTCTCAATGGCAAGGCTGTGCTCACTGAGCCTGTACTTTGTCAAGGTTTTTCTAAAGTTTTGATCAGTAACCATGGTCAAATATTTAGCCACGGTGTACTGTCGATTTAGGGCCAGATAGCACTGCATTTTGCTTTGTGTTTGTGCTTGTGTTTCCCAATAAGTAATGTAGTTTTGTTTTGACTGTGTTGTAATTTGGTTTATTCTGATTGATTGTGATTTTCTGTTCCTGAGGCTTCAGTGTGTTGTAGAACAGGTTTGTGAACTCAGCCCCAGGACCAGCTGGATGAGGGACTCTTTTCTCTGCCTCAGCTCTTGGCATTGCAGGGCTTGGTAATGATATGAGAGGGGGTCACTGTATTTAGATGTATCCAAAACTTAATTGCTCTTTTTTGAGTTTTATTATTAGTGGATATTGGCCTGCATAATAATTCTGCCCTGCATAAATTGTTTGTAGTTTTCCTCGGGACAATTAGGATAATCTTACAGAACCTCTGCATGCAGGTTTTCAAGGGTGTTTGTCGCCATTGATGAAATCTTGTTTTGCAAGTGAGACCCCACACTCGCTGCCATAAAGTGCAAGGTTCAATGACATATTCAATTAGTTTTAGCCAAATTTTATAGTATTTTCAATTTGAATTTGCTTTTTTAATGGCGTAGAATACCCTGCCTGCCTTCTCTCTTCATTTCATTCACTGCCTCATTAAGGTATCAGTTGAGCTTATTAAACCTAAGTAATTGATTGTGTACAGTTTACTCTATATTTTGTACCAATTGAAAACTTTGGTCTAATTCCCCTGATATCTGGATCTTCTCTGGAAAATCATTATTTTAGTCTGTTTGGGGTTTTGAGCAGTGCCAGGTCTGGCAGTACTGCTCTAGCAGGTCCAGCTCTGCTGTAGGCCATCTGCTTGGTACAGGCAGGCATAGGTCATCTGCGAAAGAGTAGGCATTTAACTTCTGAATGTGTGGATACTAACACCAGGGCGTGAGGATTTTTTCTAGAATAGTGGCCAATTCGTTAATGTAATATTGAAGAGTGCAGGCTGCAATTGCAACCTGGCGAAGGCCCCGCCCCTGGTTAAAGAATTCGTGTATTTTTCTTACCAATTCTAATGCTGCACGAATTGCCAGTATACATTGATTTAATTATGTCATGTTTACCCCCTAGCACCACTTTCAATAACTGTTGGAACAGTCCTGTATGCCAAATAGAATCAAATGCTTTTGGAAGTCGATAAAGCAAGCGTATATTTGTGTATTATTTTGGTGGACATGTTTATCTATCAAGGTGTGTAGGGTGTAAATGATGACCGAGTTGTGCGATGTTTTGGTATAAATCCATTTTTGATTTACTCAAGACAGTGTGCTTATTGAAGGAGGTTTAAAACTCTTACATTGATAATACTACAGAAAACCTTCCCCAGGTTACTGTTCACACCAAAATGCCTCTGTATAATTGTTGGGTCAATTTGTCTCCGTTCTTAAAGATTGGGGTTAGGAGTCCTTGATTCCAGATGTCAGGGAATAACCTACACCTCGAGATCAACATTAAACAGTTTAATATAGCCAATTGAATTTTGCACTAGTGAGTTTTGAGCATCTCATTTAGGATGCCATCAGGTCCGCATGACTTTTTTAAATTTGAGAGCCTGAAGTTTCTATAGAGCCCCTGGTCAGTAATTGGGGAGTCCAGTGGATTTTGATTGTCCTTTATAGGCTTTTTTCTAATCCATTCAACTTCTCATGAATTTGGCGGTGTTCTGCGTTTGTGTCAATTGAACTGTGTTGTAGAGTGTTTTTAAAATGGGGTTGTCCATATGTCACCATTTTGTATCGCTAATCTCCTCTTGTTAGATTTTTTTAGTTTTTTCCAATTTTTGCCAGAAGTTGTTTGTGTTTATGGACTCCTCAATAGTGTCAGCTGATTGCTGTTGTACTGTGCTTTTTTTGGTTCTGAGTGTACGTTTATAGAGTATTAAAGTCTCACAGTAATTGAAGGCGATATTCACCATTATTTGGGTCTGTGCTTTTGGATGGATAGTGTTTCTAAGTTTTTTCCTTATAAATTTTACAATCTGCATCAAACCAGTTGTCATCTGTGAACTTTTTTGGTTTGTTTTTATCAATTCAACTGTGCTTCTTTTTTCCGTTTGCCTTAAATATAGTGATGTTTTGTACTGCTAGATTGATGCCTTCTTTACTGGTAGTGATGTTGGTATCCAGAAAGTTATCTGAGAGTGTTTGTATAATTTTGGTTCCAGGTTGCTTTCTGTATCTTCTGTGCTGTTTTGGGCCCATCTGTATGAATGTCTGATGTTGTTACAGCTACTGGCTGTGAATGTGTGGTTGTTTCCATGTCTGTTCTTTTTGAGGAACAACGTAATTTGGCTGGATCAGACAGAGTGTTAGTGGCTTGACAGTGAATGAGCTGAGAGAGAAAGGGTCCATGTCTGTGATCATATAGTCTACTGTACTGTGGCCAAGAGGTGAGCAGTAGGTGAATCTCCCCAAAGAGTCCCCCCGTAACCTACCATTGACAAAGTACAGACCCAGGCTTCTACAGAGCTGCAACAGATCCTCTGTTGTTGTTGATGGTGCTGTCACTGTTGTTTCTACGGGGGGGATTAAGACAGTTAGAAACAGTATGGCCTGTAATAAAGCTGTCCCCTCGTGTGCTCGTTAAGCAGGTAGTGTTCCTGCGCGCATTTGTGTCCCCACAGATGAGCACATTTCCCTGGGCCTGGAAATGGCACGTCTCTTCCTCAAGGGTGGGGAAGATCTCCTTCTGAGTAATATGGGGGATTTCTGAGGGGGGGATATATATTGCGCAAAGGTACACATATTTTTCTGTCAGTACAAGTTATTTTTTCAGTTTTAACCAAATGTGATATTTGCCAATTTTGAGGGATCAATTAGATGTTGTAGTTCGATTTGTACCAAATGATCAGTCCTCCAGAGTCTCTGCCTCTATTGACAGAACTGTGTTTTTTGTGACGGCACAATTACCCTCTGTAGCCGTGGGGCAAGTGAGTGACAATGTCAGCCTTACACCATGTCTCCTGCAGAATGATGACGTCAACATCTTAAGATTTTTTGTGAACTCCAGTGCTAAACTTTTCAGTCCAAAGGTTGATGAGTTTAGGTCCTGAATGTTCCACATGCTACTGATAGTGATTTCATGTTCCAAAAGAAAGAATAGCAGTCAGAAATACAGTGACTACTAACTAATAAGTTGTTAAGAGTGAGATAAAAAGGATAACAGCAACAAAAAAAATTATGTTATAATATAATATATTCCTATTCATTGAACGAGTAAATTCTAGTACAATAGGTGTGTGTGTACGTGTTGTGTGTGTGTGTGTGTGTGGTGGTGTGTGTGTGTGTGTGTGTGTTGTGTGTGTGTGTGGGTGGTGTGTGTGTGTGTGGTGTGTGTGTGTGTGTGTGGTGTTGTGTGTGTGTTGTGTGTGTGTGCAAGCGTCCGTGTGTGTTTAGTGCAGAGTATTGGAGGAGCTGTTTAATCTCACTTAATCCTACAGGGTTCTCCTGTCCTTCTGACGACCTCTGCGTAGCTGCGCTGGTCCTGCTGTTGGGCCCTGTGAGTTAGGAGGGCCAGTTCTGGGCCGTGGGGCTTCCTCTCTGGTCTGTCAGGTGAAGTGTCTGGTGCGGGGTAGTAGGCTGGGCCCGGTCCAGTCTGGCTAAGCCGATGGAAGTGGTGATGCTCTGGTGGTGGGTGAGGTCTGTGGGGTGCGCTGGGTCTGGTGTGGCGTTGAAGGGGCCTGGGGCTCCTTGGTGGTGCAGTGGTCTGGTAGGGGTCTCTGGGTGGTCCTCTGTCCAGTGCGGCATGGGCTGTTTGTCTACCAAGTGCCACGTCCTTTAGAGACTTGGCAAACATCCCTACTGTCTGCTTGAGGTGAGGGGAGAGGTCGGGGTGCTGTCCTTTTATTTTTTGCTTTCCGCTGTCTTCGTTAGGGTGGGGAAGTCCTGCACAACAGAGCTGAGTGCAGCCTCACTGCCCTGGACCATGACAGTGCCGTTCTGATACATGTTTACCGTCAGAAACCTGTTTTCCTGGTCCTTATCGCTGTCCTCCCTTGCAGATGCCTTTTTTTGTGATATAGCTGAAATGCCTGGTTCCAGCTGTATGCCAGGCTGTGTGGTCTGTGTAAAATAACAGGTTTGTAACAGTCCTGTTTTGTGAGCAGTCGGCAAACAACGTTTCTAGGTTCTCCCTCAGAATTCTGTGTTTAAAATTGATTCTTCCCTTCTCTGATTTGATTTCTGCTGGGTATTCAAAAAAAAGTGGGGAAAGTCTCTCAGTCTCTGCTGCTGCTGTCGCTGCTAGCGCTGCCTCAGTGGCCATGTTGCTATGGTTACCACCAGTAAACAGTTAGGGCTAGACGGTAAGCTAGCTGACAGATTTGAATTTGGCTAGCTACCAGGATGAAGATTGGTCTTTTAACTCACTCTCTGTCAATCTTTTCCTCCTGTGTTGATCTTCAGTTGTACAATTTGATTACCTATACATTTTCTGCTAATTTAATCGTGTCAATCTCGCTCTTAACAACCAAAACGTTATAACAAGTCAGGAGCTGTTCTTCTGCATGACTTATCTCTCTCTCTCTCTCTCTCTCTCTCTCTCTCTAAAGCAAGTGAAGTAGATTTCACAAAAGTGAAATAAACACTCACAGAAGTTCCAAAACAATAAAGACATTACAAATGTCATATTACGTATATATACAGTGTTGTAACGATGTGCAAATAGTTAAAGTACAAAAGGGAAAATAAATAAACATAAATATGGGTTGTATTTACAATGGTGTTTGTTCTTCACTGGTTGCTCTTTTCTTGTGGCAGCAGGTCACAAATCTCGCTGCTGTGATGGCACACTGTGGCATTTCACCCAGTAAAAATGGGAGTTTATCAAAATCAGGTTTGTTTTCAAATTCTTGGTGGATCTGTGTAATCTGAGGGAAATATGTGTCTCGAATATGGTCATACATTTGGCAGGAGGTTAGGGCAGTGTGCACATAGCCTGTCTTCTCCTGAGAGCCAGGTCTGCCTACGGTGGCCTTTCTCAATAGCAAGGCTATGCTCACTGAGTCTGTACATATTCAAAGTTTTCCTTAATTTTGGGTCAGTCACAGTGGTCAGGTATTCTGCCACTATGTACTCTCTGTTTAGGGCCAAATAGCATTCTAGTTGTCTAGTAATTATCTTTTTGTTTTCTCATGATATGGTTGGGTCTAAATGTGTTGCTGTCCTGGGGCTCTGTGGGGTCTGTTTTTGTTTGTGAACAGAGCCTCAGGACCAGCTTGCTGAGGGGACTCTTCTCCAGGTTCATCTCTCTGTAGGTGATGGATTTTATTATGGAAGATTGGGAATGACTTATTTTTAGGTGGTTGTTGAATTTAACGGCTCTATTCTGGATTTTGATCATTAGCGGGTATCGACCTAATTCTGCTCTGCATGCATTATTTGGTGTTTTTTATGGTACACAGAGGATATTTTTACAGAATTCTGCATGCAGTTTGGTATTTSTCCCATTTAGTGAATTCTTGGTTGGTGAGCGGACCCCAGACCTCACAACCATAAAGGGAAATGGGTTCTATAACTGATTCAAGTATTTGGTATTGGTATGCTGAATTTTATGTTCCTTTTGATGGCGTAGAATGCCCTTCTTGCCTTGTCTCTCAGATCGTTCACAGCATTGTGGAAATTACCTGTGGCGCTGATGTTTATGCCAAGGTATGTATTGTTTTTCGTGTGCTCTAGGGCAACGGTGTCAAGATGGAATTTGTATTTGTGGTCCTGGCAACTGGACCTTTTTTGGAACACCATTATTTTGGTCTTACTGAGATTTACTGTCAGGGCCCAGGTCTGACAGAATCTGTGTAAAAGATCTAGGTGCTGCTGTAGACCCTCCTTGGTTGGGGACAGAAGCACCAGATCAACAGCAAACAGTAGACATTTGACTTCAGATTCTAGTAGGGTGAGGCCGGGTGCTGCAGACTGTTCTAGTGCCCGAGCCAATTTGTTGAAGACGGTGGGGCTTAAGCTGCAGGACAAATAGAGGACAAATATACTGTTTAGGTTTTCTACTGCCAAGTTTACACCTTCCCTATTACAGTGAAACCTTTTGTCCAGGAAATAGTCTGGAAGGGATTCAATTTGTTGTTGCCTAATTGTTTTTTGGTAGATTTCCACGCTATTTTCCTTCCATCTATAGCATGTCTAAATATTATTTAGTTCCTTTTGATTTAATGCCTCATGATTGAGCATAGCTCTGTTCAAGTAGAGTTTGCTGTGTTCTGATAGGGGTGTCAATGGACTGACTGTGAATGCTATAAGAGACTCTGGGTTGAGGTCAGTGATAAAGTAGTCTACAGTACTACTGCCAAGAGATGAGCTAAAGTTGTACCTATCACAGGAGTCCCCTCGAAGCCTACCATTGACTATGTACATACCCAGCGTGCGACAGAGCTGCAGGAGTAGTGACCCGTTTTTGTTGGTTATGTTGTCATAGTTGTGTCTAGGRGGCATATGGGGGAGGGAATGATGTCACCTCCAGGCAGGTGTTTGTCCCCCTGTGTGCTGAGGGTGTCAGGTTCTTGTCCGTTCTGGCATTTAGGTCACCACAGACTAGTACATGTCCCTGGGCCTGGAAATTGTTTATCTCCCCATCTAGGATGGAGAAGCTGTCTTCATTAAAGTATGGGGATTCTATTGGGGGGATATAGATAGCACACATTTTTCTCTGTTGAGATAATTTCCTTATTAATTTCTAGCCAGGTGTAAAATGTTCCTGTGTTGACTAATTTAATAGAGTGAGTTAGGTCTGCTCTATATCAAATTAGCATACCCCCTGAGTCTCTTCCCTGTGTCACACCTGGTAGTTTGATGGATGGGACTACCAGCTCTCTGTAACCTAGAGGGCAAACAGTGGGTCCATCTCCTTCATACCATGTTTCTTGTAGGATGACAATGTCTGTATTTCCAATTTCTTAGATGAAATCTGGGTTCCTGCTCTTTGGGCCAAAGGCAGATGACCTCAGACCTTGTATATTCCAGGATGAGATAGTAAAAGCTTGTCTAGTGTTGTCTTTGTGTGRTTTAAGCCCGGACCATCACAGTAGGTGTGAGCAGAGCATGTTGAGCATCTGATACATGCCTCTTAGGTCGCAGGATGGGGCTTGGGTGCGTGTAATAGTGGGGGTTGGGCCTGTTGCTCTGCTCACAGCCTGGGCATATGTTCTGCTGTCATGTTGAGGTCCTTGCTGCAGGGGCAGTGGGCAGGGGGCATGGGTTKGGCAGAAGGGGCCTATGTCTGATATGGGGGGGCCTATATAGGGTGTGGCCAGGGTTTACTTGGGGAGGTCTTAACTGGTTGGGGTGTGGCTGGTGATGCTGTGGTCCGGGTGTAGGTCCTCTTGGCGTGGGTTCTCTCCGTGCAGGTCCTTCGGGAGGGGGTCTTGCAGGTCGGGGAGGGTGTCTCGCTAGTCTGGGTGGGGTGTCCGTAACTCTGTTGCTCCTGTGTGAAGTGCTGGGACTACGGTTGAGGGTGACGTCCTTCAGGGTCCTGGCAAAAGTTGGGATTGCTGCTTTGTAGGAGGTGGACCTGGTCGTAAAGGCTGTTCAAGTCCCGGGTGGAGGGGAGGACCAGGTAGACATTAGGTTTTGAGGCACAGTCTTGTGAAATGCTAGCATACACCCACTGTATGGTGGCAGGGTGAAAGAATGTCCGTGGTAGCAGGGTGGAGAAAGTTGGGGAAAGTAGAAGATGCTTTTTAAATCACTCCACTTGAGTGCTATGGCCACCATTTTCTGCTGGGCCCTGTGAATTATGATGTGGCTGGGGGACCCTAGTCTGTCCTCTGACAACAGCTCCAGGACATACCTAGTGTTTGTCCTCTGACAACAGCTCCAGGGCATACCTAGTGTTTGTCCTCTGACAACAGCTCCAGGGCATACCTAGTGTTTGTCCTCTGACAACAACTCCAGGACATGCCTAGTGTTTGTCCTCTGACAACAGCTCCAGGACATACCTAGTGTTTGTCCTCTGAAAACAGCTCCAGGGCATGCCTAGTGTTTGTCCTCTGACAACAACTCCAGGACATGCCTAGTGTTTGTCCTCTGACAACAGCTCCAGGACATACCTAGTGTTTGTCCTCTGACAACAGCTCCAGGACATGCCTAGTGTTTTGTCTCTGAAACAGCTCCAGGCATGCCTAGTGTTTTTCCTCTGACAACAGCTCCAGGGCATGCCTAGTGTTTGTCCTCTGACAACAGCTCCAGGACATGCCTAGTGTTTTGTCCTCTGACAACAGCTCCAGGGCTACCTAGTGTTTTCCTCTGACAACAGCTCCAGGGCATCTAGTGTTTGTCCTTGACAACAGCTCCAGGACATGCCTAGTGTTTGTCCTCTTGACAAACAGCTCCAGGGCATACCTATGTTTGGGCACCAGAGTTTAGCCCACAAAAAAGTTTCTCCTCTTGAATGTATTTGCCATTTGGAGTTAATGAGGAGCACAATCTCTGGCTTTTTTTGTCCTCCGTGGATGTGGGTGGGGCTTGTCAGGAGAGCTATCAGGGAGCTGACAGGAGGCTGTTAGGGGGTGAGGTCTGTTGGGTTGGTGGGTCCGGTGTTGTCTGTGTTGTGGTGTTGAGGTTGGATGGATGGTAGGGCTGCGTGGAGGATGGATGATGGATGGATGGATGGATGGATGGATGGATGGATGAGGATGGATGGACGGACGGGGATCGAGACGCGGACGGACGGACGGACGGACGGCACGGAGGACGTGGAAATGGATGGATGGATGGATTGGATGGATGGATGGATGGATGGTAAGAAACTGGATGGATGGATGGAATGGATGGATGGATGGTATGGATGGATGGATGGATGGATGGATTGGATGGATGGATGGATGGATGGATGGATGGATGGATGGATGGATGGATGGATGGTAAGACTGGATGGATGGATGGATGGTAGATCTGGATGATGATGATGGATGGATGGATGGATGGATGGATGGAATGGATGGAGGATGGATGGATGGATGGATGGATTTGGATGGATGGATTTGGATGGATGATGGATGGATGGATGGATGGAATGGTGGATGGATAGATGGAATCTAGGATGGATGGATGGATGGATTGGTAGGCCTGGATGGATGGTGGATGGATGGATGGATGGATGGTGGGACTGGATGGATGGATGGTAGGACTGGATTGGTATGATTATGCTGGATGGATGATATGCTGGATGGACGATATGCTGGATGGATGATATGCTGGATGGATGATATGCTGGATGGATGATATGCTGGATGGACGATATGCTGGATGGATGATATGCTGGATGGATGATATGCTGGATGGATGGTAGGACTGGATGGATGGATGAATGGGGATGGATGGACAGACCGGACGTACGGCATGGATGGATGGGCTGGATGGATGAATGAATGAATTAATGAATGGATGGATGGAGCAAATTCTGTTGGTCATGATAGTTTAGCTAGTTTACAGTTAATTTCACATGAAAGATGCTTCATATCTGAACTGAATTATGGGTAATTAGATCAAAAACACTGTGCTGTTGTGGAAGCTATGTAGCATGTACTATCGTGTAGCGTGATCTCCCTTTTGAATGTGCAGGATGTGACCATTATGCACCAATACACCCCCAGGACAAAAAAAAACACTACTCAATCTAAAGAGCCACTAGTTACTATGAAATGTCTTTCCCCATATCACATCGTTACCATGGATACAAAATACTCCCTGTGTTTTGGTGTAGTTCTTAATTCTTGGGGTCAGTTCATCAGTACAGAATGACAGCAGATCAAACAACCTCAAATTCACCAATATCTGAATATATTAATTTAATACATTCACCATACTCAGGATCTATAGATCTATGGACTGGGTAGACTGTTAGCAAAGTAATGCATTCTTTCTATATATTACTGTTCTGTAGCTAAAGAAATGTAATGTACCGTTGGAGTAGAAGAGAAGAGATGATGGAGGATTAATATGAAATATGTGCTGGGTGCAGTAGAAATTAGTTGACATGAGGTGCTAAACCCTGGCAATGGTGACACATTAGAGCTGCTAATGGCTCTGATGGTGGAAACACAGAGAGGTGTCACAACGAGCAGATGGGTGAGAGAGTGGGTGAGAAAGGGAGAGAGAGGGAGAAAGAGATACAGAGAAATATACTGTATATACAGCATTATGTGAACACCCCTTCAAATTAGTGGATTCAGCTATTTCAGCCACACCCACTGCTAACAGGTGCATAAAATTGAGCACATTGCCATGCAATCTCCATAGACAAACATTGGCAGCAGAATGGCCTTACTGAAGAGCTCAGTGACTCATGGCACTGGCACTGCCTCCTTTCCAACAAGTCAGTTCGTAAAATCACCATCTGGTAGGTGCCAGGAGAACGCTACCTGCCCCAATAATAATAATAGTATAATAGTCTGGGGCTGTTTTTCATGGTTCAGGCTACGTTCCTGAGTTCCAGTGAAGGGAAATCTTAACGCTGCAGCATACAATGACATTCTAGACGATTCTGTGTTTCCAACTTTGTGGCAACAGCCCTTTCCTGTATCAGCATTACAATGCTCCCATAAACAAAAGGTGTTCCAAATGTAACAGTTTAACTTTACGTCCGTCCCCTCGCCCCGACCCGGGCGCGAACCAGGGACCCTCTGCACACATCAACAACTGACACCCACGAAGCATCGTTACCCATCGCTCCACAAAGGCCGCGGCCCTTGCAGAGCAAGGGGAACCACTACTTCAAGGTCTCAAAGCGAGTGACGTAACCGATTGAAACGCTATTAGCACGCACCACCGCTAACTAGCTAGCCATTTCACATCCGTTACACAAACAGAAATGATTNCCGCTAACTAGCTAGCCATTTCACATCCGTTACACAAACAGAAATGATTTGTCGAGATCGGTGTGGAAGAACTTGACTGGCCTGCACAGAGCCCTGACCTCATCCCCATCTAACACCTTTGGGATGAATTGGAACGCCGATTGTGAGCCAGGCCTAATCRCCCAACATCGGTGCCCGACCTCACTAATGCTCTTGTGGCTGAATGGAAGCAAGTCCCCGCAGCAATGTTCCAACATCTAGTGTAAAGCCTTCCCAGAAGAGTGGAGGCTGTTATAACAGCAAAGAGGGGACCAACTCCATAATAATGCCCATGATTTTGGAATGAGATATTCGACAAGCAGGTGGAAACATACCTTTGGTCATGTAGTGGAGGCACACAAGTCAAGAGAAAAAATTTGAATAATCAAGGTGACAGACATTCAACACTGCCTTGCACACTCTAGCCTGCATCTCGCTGATCTAGGACGTACTCATTACTTCAACAGTTGCAAACCAGAGTTTCTATTGGACAAATTCAGTTATGTTTATTCCTGTTTCGTTCCGTTTGCTTCCGTTTTAAGAAATGTTTTTCAACAAAATCAGCAGAATGAACACAACCCTGATCACCCGAAAACACAGTTCACTTTCTTGGCAGCCACATACAAACAGCATGCTCACTTTGCTCGTTATATAATTCATTCTCACATTCACGCGCTCTCCTCCTCTCACCTTTTCCCTTCACTTGTAGACTTCAGTGCACAACACAACAGCTGTCTGTGACCAGGCAAAAACAACTTTCTAAGCCAAATCTTCATACCACAAATATGGACCGCTACACACAGCCTACATTGTTGTCACCATATTAGCTAACATCTTAGTCAGCATAGCTACTAGAGCTAACACGTTAGTGAACCAACTAGAATCATACAGTACAGTATACAGCAAGCAGTTTAGCAGTTATACCGGCGGCAATACATTTTTACCTTGACTTGGAAGAGTTCCAGTGTTGGATAGCCATAGCCAGCTAGCTAGCATAGCATCCCTCTCTGTTGAGCTGGATGTTTGAGTAGACTAAACTAGCTAGCTGCATTCGCTAGCTAAGTAAGTGAAAGTGAAAAAAATGTAAACGAAATATAGCTCTCTCTCTCTCTCTCTCTCTTACTTCTTCATTTTTGAAGAAATTAGTTTGGCCATCACAAAGCCCTGACCTCAATCCTATAGAAAATGTGTGGGCAGAGACCTGAAAAAGCGTGTGCGAGCAAGGAGGCCTGCAAACCGGACTCAGTTACACCAGCTCTGTCAGGAGGAATGGGCCAAAATCCACCCAACTTATTGTGGGAAGCTTGTGGAAGGCTACCCGAAACGTTTGACCCAAGTTAAACAATTTAAAGGCAATGCTACCAAATACTAATTCAGTGTACGTAAACTTCTGACCCACTGGGAATGTGATGAAAGAAAGAAAAGCTGAAATAAATCATTCTCTCTACTATTGTTCTGACATTTCACATTCTTAAAATAAAGTGGTGATCCTAACTGACCTAAGACAGGGAATTTTTACTCTGAGTAAATGTCAGGAATTGCGAAAAACTGAATTAAAAGTATTTAGCTAAGGTGTATGTAAACTTCCGACTTCAACTGCATATTCAGATACATTACATAGATACAGACACATTACATAGATACAGACACAGACTACATTACATAGTTACATAGACACATTACATAGATACAGATACATTACATAGTTACATAGATACAGACACATTACATAGATACAGACATTACATAGTTACATAGACACATTACATAGATACAGATACATTACATAGTTACATAGATACAGACACATTACATAATACAGATACATTACATAGTTACATAGATACATTACAGAGATACAGACACATTACAGAGATACAGACACATTACATAGATACAGACATTACATAGTTACATAGACACATTACAGAGATAACAGACACAATACATAGATACAGACATTACATAGTTACATAGACACATTACAGAGATACAGACACATTACATAGATACAGACACATTACATAGATACAGACACATTACAGAGACACAGACACATTACATAGAAATAGACATATTAGATAGAAACAGACAAAACAAAGGTTATACTGTTCACACATTAGCCAGCTTTTGACATTCTTTTAAAAAGTGGTTATGGTTGGTAGGCCCACTCAACAGTGCAAGAATATGAAAATGTGTTCTTACCAGATAGACTCTTGAAACAGTGAATATTAGAGTCTCTGGCTATGGTTTTATGATGGTGGACATCTCTATCAAATGAAAATATTTGGATATGTACCTGGGGGCTGAGTCCGTGATAATTCTGTGGACCAGACCAAGTTGAATTAATATTACTATTTGTTCCACCGGGAGCCAATCTAGCTGCTTTAAATGCTCGGGTGGTAAGTGTAAGAACAGTTCTTCCCGGGCTGTTTTGGCTGTTCTGTAGCTTATTCTTGAGATGTGTGGGGCTGCTGATGAACCATGATGTACAGGCATAATCACAGTGACACTGGATGAGCGTACTAGCCACAGTCTTTAAGGTGTCTATAGCTAGGTTCCCATCCAATTGGTGACAGATGTTCATGCTACTATTCTAAATCTGCATGAAAACAATATGTGAATTTTCCCATTCGAGTTGTGTTTCGATCAGAACCGACTTGTTGCTGGTAAAATCTGCGTAAATACATCATAAAAAAAATTATTTTGCGGTTAAGCACCAGTGACTAGATCAATAAAAAAGTGGTCAGATGAAGCAGATGCTAAGTAACAGGACTGTTTTGCTAGCACAGACTGGAATATGTTCGGGATTCCTACAATGGCATTGAGTGCATCGATAAGTGGCATCGATGACGTCGTCCCCACAGTTACCGTACATACATACCCCAACCAGAAGTCATGGATTACAGGCAGCATCCACACTGAGCTAAAGGCTAGAGCTGCCGCTTTCAAGGAGCGGTACTGTAACCCAGAAGCTTATAAGAAACCCCGCTATGCCTCCGACGAACCATCAAACAAGCAAAGCATCAATACAGGACTAAATCGAGTGGTAAGACACCGGCGCAGACGCTTGTCGGATGTGGCAGGGCCTGCAAACCATTACAGACTACAAAGGGAAGCACAGCCGAGAGCTGCCCAGTGACACGAGCCTACCAGACAAGCTGAACTACTTCTATGCTCGCTTCGAGGCAAATAACACTGAAACATGCATGAGAGCTCCAGCTGTTCCCGGAAGACTGTGTGATCACGCTTTCCACAGCCATGTGAGTAAGACCTTTAGAAAGGTCAACATTCACAATGCCTCAGGCCAGATGGATTACCAGGACGTGTACTGCGAGCATGCGCTGACTTACTAGCAAGTGTTTTCAATGACATTTTCAACCTCTCCCTGTCCGAGTCTGTAATACCAACATGTTTTAAGCAGACCACCATAGTCCCTGTGCCAAAGAACCCTAAGGTTACCTGCCTAAATGACTACCGACCCAAGCACTCACGTCTGTAGCTATGAAGTGCTTCGAAAGGCTTGTTCATGGCTCACATCAACCCCATCATCCCAGAAACCCTAGACCACTCCAATTTGCATACCGCCCCAACAGATCCACAGGTGATGCAATCTCTATTGCACTCCACACTGCCCTTTCCCACCTGGACAAAAGGAACACATAGTGATAATGCTATTCATTGACTACAGCTCAGCGTTCAACACCATAATGCCCTCAAAGCTCATCAATAAGCTATGGACCTTGGGACTGAACACCTCCATCCGCAACTGGATCCTGGACTTCCTGACGGACCGCCCCCAAGTCATAAGGTTAGAAACAACACATCCGCCACTCTGACCTCAACACAGGGCCCCTCAGGGGTGTGTGCTCAGTCCCCTCCTGTACTCCCTGTTCACTCATGACTGCACATCCAGCACAAAATTTACAGATGACACATCAGTGTAGGCCTGATCACCGACAACGATGAGACAGCCTATAGGAAGGAGGTCAGAGACCTGAACGGGTGGTGCAAGGACAACAACCTCTCCCACAACATGATCAAGACAAAGGAGATGACTACAAGAAAAATAGGACCGAGCACGCCCCCATTCTCATTGACTGGGCTGCAGTGGAGCAGGTTGAGAGCTTCAATTTCCTTGGTGTCCACATCACCAACAAACTAACATGGTCCAAGCACACCATGACCGTCGTGAAGCGGGCACAACAATACCTATTCCCCCTCAGAGACTGAAAAGATTTGGCATGGGTCCTCAGATCTTCAAAAGGTTCTACAACTGCACCATCGAGAGCATCCTGTCTGGTTGCATCACTGCCTGGTATGGCAACTGCTCGGTCTCCGACCGCAAGGCACTACAGAGGGTAGTGCGAACGCCCAGTACATCACTGGGCAAAGCTTCCTGCATCCACAACCTTTTTACCAGGCGGTGTCAGAGGAAGAGGAAGGAGGACAATTTCACTTATATGTTTATTAAAGAGTCAAATGTTTAGTATTTGTCCCATATTCCTAGCACGCAATGACTACATCAAGCTTGTGACTCTACAAACTTGTTGGATGCATTTACTGTTTGTTTTGGTTGTGTTTCAGATTATTTTGATGGTAAAGTAATGGTAAATAATATATTGTGTCATTTTGGAATCACTTTTAAATGTAAATAAGAATAGAATATATTTCTAAACAGTTCTACGTTAATGTGGATGCTACCATGATTACGGATAGTCCTGAATAAATCGTGAATACCGATGAGAGAGAAAGTTACAGATGTACAAATGTCATTCACCCAAGACATGTTAACCTCTCACCATTACAATAAAATGGAAGGATAGCATTTGGGGGGGGGGGGGGGGGGGGTATGATATATGTGTGTCAAATTTTCTCACTCATTATTATTCACGATTCATTCAGGACTATCTGTAATCATGGTAGCATCCACGTAATACAGAAGTGTTTAGAAATACACACACACACACACACACACACACACACACACACACACACACACACACACACACACACACACACACACACACACACACACACACACACACACACACACACACACACACACACACACACACACACACACACACACACAACACACACACACACACACACAACCACACACACACACACACACACACACACTTGACCAAAAGTATGTGGACACCTTCTCGTCGAACATCTCATTCCAAAATCATGGGCATTAACATAGAGTTGGTCCACCACTTTGCTGCTATAACAGCCTCCACTCTTCTGGTAAAGCTTTCCACTAGATGTTGGAACATTTCTGCTTCTATTCAGCCACAGAGCATTAGTGAGGTCGGGCACTGATGTTGGGCGATTACTAGGCCTGGCTCACAGACGGCGTTCCAATTCATCCCAAAGTGGGTCGATGGGGTTGAGGTCAGGGCTCTGTGAAGGCCAGTCAAGTTCTTCCACACCGATCTCGACAAACCATTTCTGTATGGACCTCGCTTTGTGCACGGGGGCATTGTCATGCTGATACAGGAAAGGTCCTTCCCAAACTGTTGCTACAAAGTTGTTGCACAGAATCATCTAGAATGTCATTGATGCTGTAGCGTTATTTCCCTTCACTGGAACTAAGGGGTCTAGTCCGAACCATGAAAAACAGCCCAAAACCATTATTCCTCCTCTACCAAACATTGCAGTTGGCGCTGTGCATTCCGGCAGGTAGCGTTCTCCTGGCATTCCCCAAACCCAAGATTGTCCGTCGGACTGCCAGATGGTAAGCGTGATTCATCACTCCAGAGAATGCATTTCCACTGCTCCAGAGTCCAATTTTGGCGAGCTTTACACCATTCCAGCCGACGCTTGGCATTGTGCATGGTGATCTTAGAGTTGTGTGTGGCTGATCGGCCATGGAAATTTATTTCATGAAGCTTCCGACGAAAACAGTTATTGTGCTGTTGTTGTATCCAGAGGCAGTTTGGAACTCGGTAGTGAGTGATGCAACCGAGGCAGGCGATTTTACTCTCTACGCGCTTTAGTGTTCCTGTTCTGTGAGCTTGTGTGGCCTACCACTTCGCGGCTGAGCCGTTTTGCTCCTAGACTTTTCCATTTCACATGACAGCACTTACAGTTGACCGGGGCAGCTCTAGCAGGGCAGAAAGTTTGATGAACTGACTTGATGGAAAGGTGGCATCTTATGACGGTGCCACGTTCAAAGTCACTGAGCTCTTCAGTAAGACATTCTACTGCCAATGTGTC
>NC_036848.1:1391160-1400907 GCF_002910315.2 Salvelinus sp. IW2-2015
GACACATTACAGAGATACAGACACATTACATAGATACAGACACATTACATAGATACAGACACATTACAGAGACACAGACACATTACATAGAAATAGACATATTAGATAGAAACAGACAAAACAAAGGTTATACTGTTCACACATTAGCCAGCTTTTGACATTCTTTTAAAAAGTGGTTATGGTTGGTAGGCCCACTCAACAGTGCAAGAATATGAAAATGTGTTCTTACCAGATAGACTCTTGAAACAGTGAATATTAGAGTCTCTGGCTATGGTTTTATGATGGTGGACATCTCTATCAAATGAAAAATATTTGGATATGTACCTGGGGGCTGAGTCCGTGATAATTCTGTGGACCAGACCAAGTTGAATTAATATTACTATTTGTTCCACCGGGAGCCAATCTAGCTGCTTTAAATGCTCGGGTGGTAAGTTGAAGAACAGTTCTTCCCGGGCTTGTTTTGGCTGTTCTGTAGCTTATTCTTGAGATGTGTGGGSMTGCTGATGAACCATGATGTACAGGCATAATCACACTGGATGAGCGTACTAGCCACAGTCTTTAAGGTGTCTATAGCTAGGTTCCCATCCAATTGGTGACAGATTGTCATGCTACTATTCTAAAATCTGCATGAAAACAATATGTGAATTTTCCCATTCGAGTTGTGTTTCGATCAGAACCGACTTGTTGCTGGTAAAATCTGCGTAAATACATCATAAAAAAAAATTATTTTGCGGTTAAGCACCAGTGACTAGATCAATAAAAAAGTGGTCAGATGAAGCAGATGCTAAGYWACAGGACTGTTTTGCTAGCACAGACTGGAATATGTTCCGGGATTCCTACAATGGCATTGAGTGCATCGATAAGTGCATCGATGACGTCGTCCCCACAGTTACCGTACATACATACCCCAACCAGAAGYCATGGATTACAGGCAGCATCCACACTGAGCTAAAGGCTAGAGCTGCCGCTTTCAAGGAGCGGTACTGTAACCCAGAAGCTTATAAGAAACCCCGCTATGCCCTCCGACGAACCATCAAACAAGCAAAGCATCAATACAGGACTAAGATCGAGTGGTAAGACACCGGCGCAGACGCTTGTCGGATGTGGCAGGGCCTGCAAACCATTACAGACTACAAAGGGAAGCACAGCCGAGAGCTGCCCAGTGACACGAGCCTACCAGACAAGCTGAACTACTTCTATGCTCGCTTCGAGGCAAATAACACTGAAACATGCATGAGAGCTCCAGCTGTTCCCGGAAGACTGTGTGATCACGCTTTCCACAGCCGATGTGAGTAAGACCTTTAGAAAGGTCAACATTCACAATGCCTCAGGGCCAGATGGATTACCAGGACGTGTACTGCGAGCATGCGCTGACTTACTAGCAAGTGTTTTCAATGACATTTTCAACCTCTCCCTGTCCGAGTCTGTAATACCAACATGTTTTAAGCAGACCACCATAGTCCCTGTGCCAAAGAACCCTAAGGTTACCTGCCTAAATGACTACCGACCCATAGCACTCATGTCTGTAGCCATGAAGTGCTTCGAAAGGCTTGTTCATGGCTCACATCAACCCCATCATCCCAGAAACCCTAGACCACTCCAATTTGCATACCGCCCCAACAGATCCACAGGTGATGCAATCTCTATTGCACTCCACACTGCCCTTTCCCACCTGGACAAAAGGAACACATATGTGATAATGCTATTCATTGACTACAGCTCAGCGTTCAACACCATAATGCCCTCAAAGCTCATCAATAAGCTATGGACCTTGGGACTGAACACCTCCATCCGCAACTGGATCCTGGACTTCCTGACGGACCGCCCCCAAGTCATAAGGTTAGGAAACAACACATCCGCCACTCTGACCTCAACACAGGGGCCCCTCAGGGGTGTGTGCTCAGTCCCCTCCTGTACTCCCTGTTCACTCATGACTGCACATCCAGGCACAAAATTTACAGATGACACATCAGTGGTAGGCCTGATCACCGACAACGATGAGACAGCCTATAGGAAGGAGGTCAGAGACCTGAACGGGTGGTGCAAGGACAACAACCTCTCCCACAACATGATCAAGACAAAGGAGATGACTACAAGAAAAATAGGACCGAGCACGCCCCCATTCTCATTGACTGGGCTGCAGTGGAGCAGGTTGAGAGCTTCAATTTCCTTGGTGTCCACATCACCAACAAACTAACATGGTCCAAGCACACCATGACCGTCGTGAAGCGGGCACAACAAWACCTATTCCCCCTCAGGAGACTGAAAAGATTTGGCATGGGTCCTCAGATCTTCAAAAGGTTCTACAACTGCACCATCGAGAGCATCCTGWCTGGTTGCATCACTGCCTGGTATGGCAACTGCTCRGYCTCCGACCGCAAGRCACTACAGAGGGTARTGCGAACGGCCCAGTACATCACTGGGGCMAAGCTTCCTGCMATCCACAACCTTTTTACCAGGCGGTGTCAGAGGAAGAGGAAGGAGGACAATTTCACTTATATGTTTATTAAAGAAGTCAAATGTTTAGTATTTGGTCCCATATTCCTAGCACGCAATGACTACATCAAGCTTGTGACTCTACAAACTTGTTGGATGCATTTACTGTTTGTTTTGGTTGTGTTTCAGATTATTTTGATGGTAAAGTAATGGTAAATAATATATTGTGTCATTTTGGAATCACTTTTAAATGTAAATAAGAATAGAATATATTTCTAAACAGTTCTACGTTAATGTGGATGCTACCATGATTACGGATAGTCCTGAATAAATCGTGAATACCGATGAGAGAGAAAGTTACAGATGTACAAATGTCATTCACCCAGACATGATAAGCCTCTCACCATTACAATTAAAAGTGAGATAGCATTTGGGGGGGGGGGGGGGGGTATGATATATGTGTGTCAAATTTTCTCACTCATTATTATTCACGATTCATTCAGGACTATCTGTATCATGGTAGCATCCACGTTAATACAGAAGTGTTTAGAAATACACACACACACACACACACAACACACACAACACACACACACACACACACACACACACACACCACACACACACACACACACACACACACACACACACACACACACACACACACACAACACACACACACACACACACACACACACACACACACACACACACACACACACACACACACACACCTTGACCAAAAGTATGTGGACACCTTCTCGTCGAACATCTCATTCCAAAATCATGGGCATTAACATAGAGTTGGTCCACCACTTTGCTGCTATAACAGCCTCCACTCTTCTGGTAAAGCTTTCCACTAGATGTTGGAACATTTCTGCTTCTATTCAGCCACAAGAGCATTAGTGAGGTCGGGCACTGATGTTGGGCGATTACTAGGCCTGGCTCACAGACGGCGTTCCAATTCATCCCAAAGGTGGTCGATGGGGTTGAGGTCAGGGCTCTGTGAAGGCCAGTCAAGTTCTTCCACACCGATCTCGACAAACCATTTCTGTATGGACCTCGCTTTGTGCACGGGGGCATTGTCATGCTGATACAGGAAAGGTCCTTCCCCAAACTGTTGCTACAAAGTTGGTTGCACAGAATCATCTAGAATGTCATTGTATGCTGTAGCGTTATTTCCCTTCACTGGAACTAAGGGGTCTAGTCCGAACCATGAAAAACAGCCCAAAACCATTATTCCTCCTCTACCAAACATTGCAGTTGGCGCTGTGCATTCCGGCAGGTAGCGTTCTCCTGGCATYCCCCAAACCCAGATTTGTCCGTCGGACTGCCAGATGGTGAAGCGTGATTCATCACTCCAGAGAATGCATTTCCACTGCTCCAGAGTCCAATTTTGGCGAGCTTTACACCATTCCAGCCGACGCTTGGCATTGTGCATGGTGATCTTAGAGTTGTGTGTGGCTGATCGGCCATGGAAATTTATTTCATGAAGCTTCCGACGAAACAGTTATTGTGCTGTTGTTGTATCCAGAGGCAGTTTGGAACTCGGTAGTGAGTGATGCAACCGAGGACAGGCGATTTTTACTCTCTACGCGCTTTAGTGTTCCTGTTCTGTGAGCTTGTGTGGCCTACCACTTCGCGGCTGAGCCGTTGTTGCTCCTAGACTTTTCCATTTCACATGACAGCACTTACAGTTGACCGGGGCAGCTCTAGCAGGGCAGAAAGTTTGATGAACTGACTTGATGGAAAGGTGGCATCTTATGACGGTGCCACGTTCAAAGTCACTGAGCTCTTCAGTAAGGACATTCTACTGCCAATGTTTGTCTATGGAGATTGTATGGCTGTGTGCTCGATTATATGTGGCTGAAATAAATGAATCCACTCATTTGAAGGGGTGTACACATACTTTTCTATAGATAGTGTATTACAGCACATGTACTGCGCTCTATCCATCCTTTTTATACTGTATATATTTAAGCAATAAGGCCTGAGGAGGTGTGGTATATGGCCAATATACCACGGCTTAAGGCTGTTCTAAGGCACAATGCAASGCAGAGTTTTTATATTCGAGATTCTTCAAAGTAGCCACCCTTTGACTTGATGACAGCTTTGCACACTCTTGACATTCTCTCAACCAGCTTCACCTGGAATGCTTTTCCAACAGCCTTGAAGGAGTTCCCACATATGCTGAGCACTTGTTGGCTGATTTTCCTTCACTCTGCGATCCAATTCATCCCAAACCATCTCAACTGGGTTGAAATCRGGTGATTGTGGAGGCCAGGTCATCTGATACAGCACTCCATCACTCTCCTTCTTGGTCAAATAGCCCTTATACAGCTTTGACATGTGTTGGGTTATTGTCCTGTTGAAAACAAATGATAGTCCCACTAAGCGCAAACCAGATGGGACTGTGTATCCCTGCAGAMTGCTGTGGTAGCCATGCTGGTTAAGTGTGCCTTGAATTCTAAATCAATCACAGACAGTGTCACCAGCCAAGCACCCCCACACCATCACACCTCCTCCTCCATGCTTCATGTAAAAACATGAACACGTAAGTTGTGTGTGTTGTCGTGTGTGTGTGTGTGGTGTGTGTGTGTGTATCCATCAAGCGACACAAACATGCAAGGTGGACATTTAGCATATAAACCTTGGTGGGCAAAACCCCAAAAACTTTTTGGGGATGCACGCCAGCAAAAGGCCTCACACAACGCTAAACAATACATTAATCGCACTATAAGCAACATTGACAGAATGAGCACCGAACCATGAACCCAACTGTTCCAAACAATACTGTATTACAGTACCAGCACCAATGCCATCACCCACAAAGAGCACAAAATGCCAAGGTAAGTCACACCAAAACACCCACTTACCCAACCTATTGGCCTACACTCCATTCACATTTAATGGCTGTTTTTATTCTATGTCTTCACAGACAACAACACCCACACTGACCGCTCATGGAATTAGAACTAGCCTCTCACAACACGAAGAAATAGAGAGAAATCTGCATTCAATGGCGAACATAAGTAATCAAATAGCCACACATCGTTAGAGCTGATAAATACTAATAAAGCACAGTTCCATCTCCCAGCCAATTGATCAAGCCATAGCAACATCTTATTCAGAGACAAAATAAGTGAATGGAAAGAGACCAAACAAAAGAGTTAGCGATTTGAGAGCATATTAATTACACGTATAATTAGCGAACCAATAATGGCCAGTATAATTGATCTCGAACTAGGGTGACGGATAGGCTTATAGTCCCAAGTAAGCCCAGTGTGGTTTATATCGATCTAAATATTGTTATATCGAGCTTTAAAAGTCACGTATTATTGAAGAGAAGATTGAAAAATATCCCCATAATTTCAAATGCGACAGAACATGGCCTTCTGTACCCCAGTGTTCTCCCTGTACATGGCTAAAGTCAGAACCATAGGGACTTAAATGTAATTGAAAGCGGGGGACATAGGAAGATAATACCAGAAGCAGATAGGAAATTGCGTGCTAAAGATACAACCAAGGAGTATCACATCAGAGTGCACATTTCTCTACGAACAGACAAGATAATACTAACCCAGTCAAAACATAGCTTACCCACTACAAGTACGTAAAAAGACAACAGTACGAGTGTACGAATAGCTTATAATTAAGGTGGCCGTTGATGAGCGAATTTAATGAGAAGGGCATCCCCATAATCTAGCGTAGGCACATGGAGTCTATCCCAGAACTCAAAACACAGTACCACTATCAACCACAGTTACTAACCTATAACACTACTCTACAACGCAACCAACACTTAGTAACATGTATCCTATCTTACCAGCTCATACTATCAAGTATAGTACATATCTCGTATCCCACATCAGTTTATTTTTACATAATTTTATATGATGCCAGCATGCATACACATACAATTTTATTGAACTCCACCACATCACTTTAGTGCACCTAGTCCTCACCACCGTTGACAACAGGACAAGCGCATGCCAACCGGCACACAGTCTAAACAACTATCTTACTCAATCCAACGATCCTGGCATTCTCCTGAATTTATGCTGCTTTTACCAACAGACAACTACAGAAACTCGGGGACAAAAACACAAACCGAGTTGCAACTCTACACATACGACACTATCCACAGTCATCCATTCAGCGATTGTCATACATCCACAACCGAAACAACAGCACAGCCCCAGCGAGCGAACACTATCACACACACACACACACACACACACGCACACCTACTCAAATGATCACAAGATAACCACAAGAGTAGCACAGGCTAGGACCCTGCCTCATAGACCAGTGATCTACTCTCATCCTACGCTCTATCGTCAGAGCCCGTTTAACCCAGCTCTATCTCCAGCAACTTTTAGAGCAGACAAAGGAAGAGGAAGAGAGAGTTGTGTGTTGTGTGTGTGTGGTGTGCGTGTTAGTTGTCGTGTGTGGTGGTTGTGTGTGTTGGTGTGTGTGTGTGTGTGTGTGTGGTGTGTGGTGTTTGGTTTTGTGTGCTGTGTTGTGGTTCGCGCGTGCGGTCTAACATATGTGAAATAGCCTATATAAGAGTATGGAGCTTAGAGAGAGGAAGAATAAGGAATGTAGGTTAGATAAAAAACACAGTAAGTAATTATTATACTTACAATATAACGTACACTATATACTGTACGTATTACGGTGCTCAGATGAATTCATAACATTTCCAAGTTCCTGGTACGTTTTGATTTACAAGGACTGTTTGGATGCGGCGAATATCATTTGGTGGACCATTGTAACAGCACTTATGGACCTAATGAGATCGAAATGCTTATCAATTCCCAAGTATTAGGGGTAACCGACCTTTTTGATGCTCCGCAGAATTATTGGGAACACTAACACTTCGACTCCACCATACCATCTGAATAAATACTTTAGTAAACCGTAATATTACTTACGCTAGTTGATTATTATTAGCCCCGCACCTGCGTTGTCAGTACCACTTGAACCTTTCCTTTCGCAAAACCATGTTACTCATTGTGATATTTACCTCGAAATTTACTCAAACCTTGGTGAGTTATATGTATTATCGTTCTATAATTGAGTAACGCACCGATACATTTTGTATTCTAACCTTAATTTTCTTCTGTACATGTTATTACTCTTCAATATGACAAGGAGTGAAAATTAACCGTAGCCACCTTTGTCACTAGTATATAACCTTTACTGATTGATCGACTTGATTCATGATGATGACTGGCTTAGCTAAAATTTGCCAAAGCATGTGATGTGACGAATTATTTCAGTCACGAAGCTCAATAGGCTACATCTAAGTAGAATATAACGTAATTTGGTCGTGATTTGCGTACTCAATTGCTGCTATATAAAACCAGATGAGGATCCTATGCCCCTCATGGCTCAATATAAATTCCTTTACTTTGTTCTGACCTGGGACTGAATGAAGACCCATGTAGGACATGTCTCCCCAGTGGATGATTTTACATACTCCTCATGCCCTGCGGTCAGGAGCTGTGTTTTTTGTTGCCTATGCTCAATTAACTTTACCTTATATTCTGAATCTTTAATCCAACTACTGTATGAATATGTTTTACTTTTATGAAAACAAATGAAAGTGACCCTAAGAGGAATACTGGCATGCATAGTATAATATTAGCATCTAGATATACTAAATGAAGAAGACAAAAAAGCCCTCAACTCGCAAACTTAATTTCTAGGTAGCTGCAATGATTTAATCTAGGTCTTTTCATTGGCTGAAGAACATTCTTTTGACCTTACGACCACTAGAACAATTAAATCAAGAGAAGTACATCAACCACGAGTAGCCTTGCAGCCCATGGATCATTTGGCACCTTTGAGCCCTGTGTTAGTGGCTATCACCGTTGTCATAAAACAAGCAGATTCTTTCATCCCAGAGCCTCATAAACTCTATTAATTACGACAGACATCTCCCCTATCCTACTTTAAACAATAATGCCAATTTGATATTCTATTATGTTTCCCCAATTTTGACCATGACACCAGTGTTACAACGAACCTGTAAACACGCTATGTCACCGACTCTTAAAATGCCACCATTAAAACTTGGTTGGGCTCCTCTTGGCCGTAATTTTGTGGCGGCGCTTCGGCTGTCGTCCCGTGTCACTCCATTCTGTTTGCGCCAAATCTTCGCCTTGACAACGTAGGGAAAAGACGAGTCAAATCCGTCAATAAGCCTGTAAACCCACCTATTCGGCCAATTGGACTTACGTAATCATACATACTCGATAATAAGCCAAATAAGTAAAGAGAAACACAATCCATTTTCACTGACATGAAGGCCATCTACCAATTAAAACATCTCGGCCACCATCACTCACTCTTTTGTTATAAGTTCTTCTTTCTGTTTCGAGTAGTTGTGTCCCGGTTACACCTTGTTTCTTGTTTGAGTTTGAGTCTGCCCTAACGAGAACTATCATTCAAAGGTCCCTTAGTGGATGAATATGGACTCCCAAACTCCTGTCATTCGTTTTAATGAGGGGACATCCAGCGCGCTTAGGATACAAGCTAGACTCGCCCAGTTTATTCCGTTCGGTAGCTGCCAGACTGGTATTAAATCGTTCTGTTATTATGTTCATCCGGATCTGTGACCGAGTGCCTGTCCCTATTTGTTGGGGAAATTTACCGCGCTCCAATTTATATTGACAGACCTGCAGGTTGTTGCTTCCTTGGGAGTTTTCGCATGGACCAGTTACTTTACACTGGAGAACAATAATGACGATTGTCCTTAACCCTCCCTGCGCCACTGACTCCGCACCCCCAACTTACTCCTAGACCAACGTTAGACAATCCATAGTTAATTTTATGAAGAACCAGACCCTGCTTGATTTGCTATTAGCTATCCAGAAATCAGTTTGTACCAAATCTTCTTTTTTTGTTCGTATAACAATCTGAAAGAGTATAATCACTAACATAGGGCAGAAAAACACAGAAGCTAACCCAAACCCAATCGAGAATAAGAAGAGACTTGCTATTATCATACGACGTCACATAATAATGACAGAACAACTGACGGAAGAGTAACCCATTTCTTGCTATGGATAGCATGATGTTATGTAGTTATACCCGAAGCGCGATTAGAATCTGTGACTGCAACTGTGCTCTGTCTGGCAACAATTTACGCTTTTTGCCAACGTTATGACACCGACCACTGATTCAAAATAGTTGATTGACCACGTTATCGTAAATCCTTCAGTTTATTTCTTTTCCAACCGCGGTCTTTTTTGACGCAGGTAGTGAAGGGGATGATCTCCGCATCGTCGTGCTTCCCACCAG
>NC_036848.1:1400932-1401747 GCF_002910315.2 Salvelinus sp. IW2-2015
TGAAAACCTGATTCACGCAGTGTCCTCTGAACAGTTGATGTTGAGATGTGTCTGTTACTTGAACTCTGTGAAGCACTTATTTGGGCTGTAATTTCTGAGGCTGGTAACTCTAATGAACKTATCCTCTGCAGCAGAGGTAACTCTGGGTCTTCCTTTCCTGTGGTGGTCCTCATGAGAGCTAGTTTCATCATAGCACTTGATGGATTTTGCGACTGCACTTGAAGAAACTTTAAAAGTTCATCGAATGTTCTGTATTGACTGACCTTCATGTCTTAAAGTAGTGATGGATTGTCGTTTCTCTTTGCTTATTTGAGCTTATTTGAGTACAGTATATTACAGTACAGTCCACATTGCCATAATGTGGACTTGGTCGTTTACCAAATAAGCTTATCTACTGTATACCCCCCTACCTTGTCACAACACAATTGATTGGCGCAAACACATGAATAAGGAAATAAATTCCACAAATTAACTTTTAGCAAGGCACACCTGTAAATTGAAATGCATTACAGATGAATACCTCWTGAAGCTGGATGAAAGAATGCCAAGAGTGTGCAAAGCTGTCATCTAGGCAAAGGGTGACTACTTTGAAGAATCTCAAATAYAAAATATATTTTGATTTGTTTATTATTCACTATTATTATACAATGTAGAAAATAGTAAAAATAAAGAAAAACCCTGGATAGAGTAGRTTTGTCCAAACTTTTGACTGGTACAGTATATTACAGTACAGTATAATACAGTACATCACAGTACAGTATAATACAGTGCAGTATATCACAGTACATCACAGTACAGTATAATACAGTACAGTA
>NC_036848.1:1402951-1408238 GCF_002910315.2 Salvelinus sp. IW2-2015
CTAACTGATGTGCTTTTACTCCATATGAATTTCTGCTGATGTTCTCCTGCTGTGTTTCTCCTTGTCCTCTTTACCCACAATCCTCCTTGTCCTCTCCTTCCAGCTCATCACTAGCTACCACAGCCACAAATAACTAAACTCTGCATATTTCTTCAACTTCTCTTCTTAAAATCTGACTTTAAACCTAACCTTAACCATAACCACACTGCTAACCTTGTGCCTAACCCTAACCATAACCACACTGCTAACCTTGTGCCTAACCCTAACCATAACCACACTGCTAGCCTTGTGCCTAACCCTAACCTTAAATTAATATCTAAAAGCACATTTTTGTTTTCATTAACTTTTTTGAAAAAGCCAATGTTGACTTGTGGCTGTGGTAACTAGTAACATTCTTCCTTCCAGGGTGTATTTGTCTTAGTTCCCATGGCAACAGAATCTCATATCTCATCCGGTTTGAGAGGCTTTCTCTCCCTACCAGGCAGCTGTGGTATGGTGCTGACACACTGATCAATCCCAACATTAAAGGCATGATGTATTGTTGTCTCTACCTTCTTGCCCTTTGTGCTGTTGTCTGTGCCCAATAATGTTTGGAACCATGTTTTGTGGTGCTACCATGTTGTGTCGCTACCATGCTGTTGTCATGTTGTGTTGCTACCATGCTGTGTTGTCATGTGTTGCTGCCTTGCTATGTTGTTGTCTTAGGTCTCTCTTTATGTAGTGTTGTTTCTCTTGGCGTGATTCTCCACACTATACTTGCKTGTTTTATTACATAAACTGAAAGTAGGCAAACTATTAGAATTTTAGCAACCAGGAAATGGCGGAGTTATTTCTGCATAGTGCACCTTTAAAGTTCTATTCTCTCCCCCTTTCTCCATCCCCTTTCTCCCCCTTTCTCTTCTCTCCTCTCTCCACTCTGCTTACAGGTGGCGCATCAACCCTCCTCCCAAGACCTTGCCCTCCGACTTCCCAGACAACCAGTCGTCACGAGCCGACCAGCCCGTCGACACCCCTGCCCCCCAGCACTGCCGTCAAGCCAACCAAAACAACACCACTCTGGACCTGCGTAAAGTGCCTGTCTATCAACACCCCTCCTCCTCTAATCTCCCACCTCTCCATCCCCCTCCTCCAGCTCCAATGCCTCAGACCCAGCCCCGCGTCAGCCCCGACCTTCCTCCCCCTTCTCCCCCCTCTCCGCCCCTGCCGACATGAGCCCCAAGCGCCCACCACCCTCGCCCTGAAGACCCTGCCGCGCCCCAGCACTGTCAAGGAGAATGGGGGACCCCCACAAGGCGTCAATGAGGAAGAGGAGGAGAGGAAGGKGATGGAGGAAGATCTAAAAAAGTGTATTGAGGATTTTAGGAAGATCAAAGTTCCTAAAGTCTTCCCTGACAAGAAGAGGCACTGGCAGAGCGACCTACTGAAGAAATAYRACKCCTAGGGGCATTGACGTTACCACGGCAACCTAACAGACCCAACACAAAAAGATAGTGTTACTGTGCATATCGGATTACAGYAATAAGCAGTGTGTATCAATGCTTGGCTTGAATAGGACTTGCATTAAATTGGCATTGGACTTTAGAAATCAGGCATGTATGAAACTGTACTAGACTACATTGATTCCGGTGGTTTTATTATCACATAAATGCTATTATCACRTAATGCTTTCTGGTTCATGGTTCCATATACTCATATACTCACCTTTACTTGAAGCAAAAACTATGAGGACAATACAATTAAGTGTCAGCAACACATGGAACGAATACGTTTACAGGCTCGTGCTGCTGATGAAGATATCTACTTTACATGTCAACAGCAAATGGATACTATGTCTGATATTAGACTGGACAACTATAATATCATATACAAAGGACTGCTATAACTGATATTARACTGGACAACTATAATATCATATACAAAGGACTGCTATAACTGATATTAGACTGGACAACTATAATATCATATACAAAAGACTCCTAAGACTGATATTAGACTGGACCTATATACTGTATAATATCCAGAGGACTATGAACTAAAATGAGACTGATATTCTTGCCAATGAGAAAAAGATCCTTATAGAGAATGTTAGTGCAATGTCTTTTACCCACACAGAGGAACGTTTGGAAACAGAGTTTTCAGTTCTGTGATTCCACTTTCACCCTTGACGAGATCCATATATTAGTATGTTCTGGAATAGATCWATATGTTGGCCCTGTTCTCTAGTAATAATCAGGCTAATGGAGAATAATAGTGTTATTTTAGTTCTGAGGAGCTTCACCTCACTGATGCAACATAAAATAAAAGGAAATCCCTGTGATCTCTGGGTCTATTAATGTCAAGTGTTTCAACTTATTAATATTAACACAAGCTTCAAAGCCTAGTCCACCTAACCTGCACACAAACCCACACACATACAGCCAGATAAAAGCTTTTCCAGATTGGTTTTGGGTTTATTATGATGCCATTATCCAAGCCCAAGACAGAATAATATTGAATGTGATTGAATTCTAATTGTGGTATTGTGATTAGCTAAGACGGGAACAGTTGAAGAACAACTTCATGACCAACACAATCACATACTTATTATTACCATCTGTGCTGTGGCATAGACATCATCACTCAGCCTGGCCTAATGAATGAATCAGCCTGGCGTCTCTCTCTCTCTCTCTCTCTCTCTCTCTCTCTGTTGTCATCCATCTGGCCATTCTACCATAAAGGCCTGATGGTGGAGTGCTGCAGAATGGTTGTCCTTCTGGAAGTTCCCCCATCTCCATAGAGGAGCATTGGAGCTCTGTCAGAGTGATCATCGGGTTCTTGGTCACCTCCCTGACCAGGCCCTTCTCCCCCGATTGCTCGTTTGGCTGCACGGCCAGCTCTAGAAGAGCCTGGTGTTCCAACTTCTTCCATTTAAAAATGGAGGTCACTGTGTTCTTCGGGACCATCATGCTGCAGATATTTCTTGGTGCGCCTCCGAGTGGCGCAGTGGTCTAAGGTACTGCAGTGCTTGAGGCGTCACCACAGATCCGGGTTCGATCCCGGGCTATTCGTCCAGCCGGCTGCAACCGGGAGACCCATGGTACCCTTCCCAGAACTTTCCTCGCACACATCCTGTCTCGGAGCTCTACGGACAATTCCTTCAACCTCATTGCTTGTTTTTTCCTCTGCGTGCACTGTCAACTTGGCACTTTATATAGACAAATGTGTGCCTTTCCAAATCATGTCCATTCAATGCAGTTGTAGAAACATCTCAAGGTGATCAATGGAAACAGGATGCAGCTGAGCTCAATTTCGAGTCTCATAGTCTGAATCGTTTGTAAATAAGCTTTTTCTGTTTTATTTTTAATACATTTGCATGAATTCTAAAAACCTGTCTTTGGTTTGTAATTATGGGGTATTGTGTGTAGATTTAGAATAAGGCTGTAACTTAACAAAATGTGGAAAAAGTCAAGGGTCTGAATACTTTCCGAATGCACTCTATATACTAAGCGGTGTCAGAGGAAGGCCCAAAAAGTAAGTAAGCATTTCACGGTAAGGTGACCTGTTGTATTACACCTGTTGATTAGGCGATGTGACAATACAATTTGATTTGATTTGAACTCATACTGCCTGACAAAATGCAGAGCGCAACAGGGATCAGAGCTATGGAGCGCTGGTGAGAGCTACGGCTGTTCTCAATGGGCCCTGGGCTGGTGAGACGCTTACGGCCTGTTTCAATGGGCCTGGGCTGGTGAGAGCTACAGGCCTGTTCTCAATGGGCCCTGGGCTGGTGAGAGCTACGGCTGTTCTCAATGGGCCTGGGCTGGTGAGAGCTAGCGCGCTGTTCTCAATGGGCCCTGGGCTGGTGAAGAGCTACGGCCGGTTCTGCATGGGATCGCCTGGGCTGGTGAGAGCTATCGGCCCTGTTCTCAATGGGCCCTGGCTTGGGTGAGAGCTACGGCCTGTTCTCAATGGGCCCTGGTCAGCGAGTAATGCACTATATAGGGAAATAGGCTGCCATTCGGAGAACTCAGACCGTGTTCCTTCAGGAATCGCTGACCAAAGCTTGTAATCTGGGAGTTAATACCCTCCACTCAGAGCAAAGAGGATGTTTGTTTTCTCTCTAATGGGCCCTGTTGATAGACTACGTGATAATTAAACACTGGGCTGAATTCAAATTCCACTAGGTCGAATATTCAATTTCTCGCATTCTTCTGTAGAGAGGACTGACTTGATGTCAAAGGGAGACTACAGATGTCCTCTGTCTGAGGAACGTTAAGAAGAACTGATCTGAAGGTCTGTACCTAAACTCCATTTCATAACAATCATTTCTACAACGATAAGAATACCTGAACCTGTATCAGTCAGATCTGTGTTCAAATACATTTCAATCTCTCTTTGTCTTTAGCCCGTCTTGAGTGTTCTTTCAACCCAGGTCTGGAAGGCTTGAAACTTCAGACAAAATGACACCGTTTCCCAGAGATTGTAAAACTGTGAAAGACACTGCAGGGCTGTGTTTTTTGTCTGAGACCTGAAGACCGACAGACAGACGCACAATTAAAGACAGAGAGGTTGTGACTGCTATAGGTTAGAGCAGGTCAAAGAGAGGATGGTATGCGAATGTGGGTATACGAGAAAAGAGAAGCGAGAAGAGAGAGAGAAGAGAAGACGAAGAGAGAGAGAGAGCGGGAGAGACGAGACAGGTTAGAGCTAAGAGGACGAAAGAGAGTTCGTGTCAACAGAGCATATCGATGTTCATGTCTGGAGTAGTGCGATAGCAGAGCCCAGTGACGTTGGGTGGACAGTTAAAGATTAATCATACACGGTAGAGGAGACCAGGTTGCAGTGTACCGCGTGTGCTTGGTCAATTAAAAAAACACACGACAACCATTGGAACCTAAACACTAAAATTGAAAAGACGCATTGAAAACACACAAAACACACAAACACACACACACCACACACACACACACAAACACACGCACACAGCAACACCACAACTAGACACACACACTATGACACTACACACAACAGCACACACACCATCAAGACAACCACACAACACATAACAGCACACACACAGCAACACAACAGACGCACCATTGTGGCAATTAAAACAGCAAAACACGACATAAGCCACTGTGACAATGTAAAACAACACAAACACACACAGAGCACCACTGTGAAATGTAACAACGCTTTCTCAGGGAGGACAGCTTTAAAAATAACTCTTTAGTAACTCTACGTCTCTGCTCCTTAGAGAGAGAGAGAGAGAGAGAGAGAGAGAAGATGACGGAGAGGAGACGCAGGC